>NW_010328582.1:0-420 GCF_000700745.2 Antrostomus carolinensis
ACTTTTGCAATAAAGATTATCAGTACAGCTCAACTATTCTTACCACTGTTGTCTCGTTTTGTAACTTTTTTTGTTTAAAAAAAAAAAAAGAAAAGTTCTGAAGAGCTGGGATCTGGGATACTATTTCAACATGTGGCTGAACAATTTGGGAACAAAACCAACAGTTCCTGAAATTGAGTAAAAACATCCCTGAAAAACTTCCATTAAACACCAAAGAGAGAAAATGGGGGAGAAGTATAACATTGTGTCTTTTCCCCCCATTTTAAGTGTCTTACTAGATTAAGGTTCATTGTTGCACATTCCATGCATTTTGATTTTTAAGACACTATGGTCTTTCTCCCACTTTATTATGACGCTCTAATTTCATCAGGCTAGGGTGGAAATACTATCAAATTGAGCAGCACACTGCTACTAAAAAAA
>NW_010328583.1:0-2458 GCF_000700745.2 Antrostomus carolinensis
TTAACTCTATCCTGGCAAAACCAGGACAGCACCGTCCCCAGCACGCACTGGGCTTCAGCCCCACTGTTGTACCGGGAGGTTGTGCCAGGGCCCTTTGCAATTACCTGCTGCCACTCAGCCATGCTCCTGCCAGATCCAGCAGCGAGGGTCTCCTCCAGCTGCCCTTCTCCATGGCCCTCATCATCCTCTCAGCCCCAGGACTCCCCGGGAGCAGGACCAGAGGTGGGGATGGAGTCTGCGGAGAGCTGCCCGTGCCGCTGCCCTGTGCCGGCACACTATGCCCTTGTGCCAGGAGAGGGTTGGAGGAGCGGGGCTGGCAGGGGTCCTGCAACCCAAGGCATTGCACTTGGTGCAGTTCTGTGGAGGTGCAAGGTCTGTGTCAGCCCCCACCAGCCCTGGAGAAGAGGAGCCATGGGCACAAGCAGCTGCTGGTGTGAGCACGGACCAGAGGGGAGAGAGGCGTGACATTGCTGGTATCCGTTTTTTCTCCATCTGAATTTGTGCGACCTGTCCTCTAATCATTTGTACGTTATCCATCATCCCCGGCCTCCCCAGCCCTGCTGTCGCACAGCTCCAGGCAATCTATCTTACAGTTAAAAAATTGTCTCCCTTACACAGGGGCTTTCAAACAAGACAAATAGAAAGAATAAGATCTGGTATTGAGATGCTGTGTACAGGGTGTGATACATAAAGCGACGGGTAAAAGATTCCATCTGATTGTCGGGAGCAGATCTACGGTGCTGTCAGCGCAGCACAGTCCCTCCGGAGGGGGATGAGCAGGATTTGGCCCTGGCTGAGCAGCAGCATCTTCTCACTGCCACAGCCCTGGGGACCTGAGCGTCCTGCCATCCCAATTGCAGGCACCGCGCAGCCGGATCAGCCCTCCTTGGCGGCTTTCCCAACACCTGAGGATAAATTTTGGCAGCCTGGCGCTGAGCCTGGCACAGAGCCCTCCTGCACCATCTACCTGTGGTTCCCAGTCCGCAGGGACTGACCCTGTCGCTGCAGCTGCTGTCGTTACTCAGCCTGTGAATCCACTCACATCTCAGGTACCTCGAGCTTTGTCAGTTGGTCCAGCTCCTGTCGGGCAGGGGAGGCAGGGAGGGGAGCGGCACCGCGGGCTGAGCCCACCCCAGCTGCTCCAGGAGTCAGGTGGGAATCTGAACACAGAGAACGGCTCAGACCCAACAGTTGGGGTGAAACTCTGTGTTTCTGGTGCCAGCAGAGATGTAACCGCTCTGTGCTAAACTCTGTTCCTGCAGTCACTTATAGCCACTTATATATATATTCTCTTACAAGGAGAAAGCCTTAGAAAATTCTCCTTATAGGAGAATCCTTCTAGGAATTCTCTTCTTTCTGCAATCCAGTTACTGTCCCCCCACGCTCTCTCTCTTCCCTGGGCAGAGCTATCCAGCAGCGGCTGATGGCGCAGGGAGTTGTGCCCTCGGTGCTGAAGCCATGCCAGTGCTCACACGAGCAAAGCTGATGGGTAAACCCAGGGAACATCGAGCTCCCTCATCCCTAACTTCATTAGTTTTAGTCTTAAAAAGATGCTGATGAGACCGTGGACACTCCACAGATGATCAGAGGGGTGTCTGTCCCACAGCTTTTCTGCTCAAACACACCTGCTTTGGAGGCAGAGAGGGTGAATAAACCCAGAGCCTGTCTGTGCCTGTGCACCATCCCACATGAAGAATCGGGATGAAATGCTCCATGTTCCCCTTCCATCCCGGTCCCCGGGGGTGCCAGTGCCCGGGGAGCCGTGGCTGCTGGCGGGAGCCGTGCTGGTGCCGGCTGTGCGGGTGCTCCCCGAGCTGCGGACTCTGGTGTGATGCAGAACCTCATTTTTACTTGCTCCCTAATGAGACAAAATAAATTTACGTGGTGCCAGGTTCCCCCCGGTTTGTGCTAAAGCACAGGCAGTTTTACTCCGGTTTAGACAACCTCAGCTCTCGCCTGAGCCGCGGAGCTCGCGAGCTGCCTGCATTTTTATGAGCTGACTTGTTATATGCGGTGGAAGTATGCAAAATATGTCAAGCCCAAGCAGAGATTTGAATCGAAATGACTCTAATTACTTGTAATAATTTTTGCATTCCAACATAAAACAATGTTAAAAAAAATTCCATTACAATAGTTAAAAGACAAATCATTTAGCGAGCCCCTTCCTTTGCTGCTTTATTAGACAATTTACTCTGCAACATGGTGAACGTGTGACTGGGCAATCGCCCAGAGCTATTCCACTGTGAGCGGCGTTCACCGAGAGCTCAGCCCGTGTCATTAGTCAAAAAGTCAAACACCATCACTGCAGGACCAAGGGCCTTGTCAAATTAACCACCACCTCGGTCGTTAGCCTGGCACCAAATTGGGAGCCAAGCTGGGTCCTCTCCCTCTGCTCCTTCCCTTCTTCATCTCTCAAATAAGCCGGATGGAGAGACTTTTCATAAGGGCAGTTAATGAC
>NW_010328584.1:0-8635 GCF_000700745.2 Antrostomus carolinensis
TTATTATTATTATTATCTCTTATCATTGTAACTAAACATGAACTCAAATTTGCAGTGAAATGTTTTCATTAACCTCAAATGAATTTGAGGGCATATTCCTTTGTAGAAAGGGGAAAGTTTTGGTCTGTGACATTTTTGAATGGGGTTGTTCCCTGCTCTGCCAGAGACCGCTGATGCTCAGCTCCTGAACGAGGTCTCCTCTATCCGAGGAAGAGGAGGAGGAGGAGGAGGAAGGGGTGGTGAGAGGGATTAACAAGCTCTACCAGGAAAACATCAACGCATTGCATCATATTTTTCTCCTGGAATTGGTTTTGTCTTGGAAATCTCTTTAAGAAAAGTAGATTTTACACACTCTGAAGTCTCTAAACAACCCATCATCACCAGTGCAAGAGGGTATCGGAATTACACAATTCACCCCAAATTAAACAGCGACGTGTCGATGACCCTGGCAGCCCACAGCCCCATTCCCCACCTGGCCAAGGGTTTCAGCCTCGGGGCTATTGATCCGTTAAATATTGTGCTGCTGAGTCACGGGAGGGCAGCCAAGCCCAAGTGTTTGCCCAGTTTGAGGAAGGTATTGGTTTGGAACAAATCGACAGGTTGAGGAAAATTCCTTGGCTGGCAGCAATGAAACTTCCATCCACTCGGCGTTTGGAGTCCCTGTGTCTCTAACGTCACTTCAGCCGGTGACAGCGGCTGACGGAGGGACCGAGATCGATCGCGGGAAGACAGCCTGGTGATTATTAAAGCTGACCTTGTCCCCAGGCTCTTCTCCAGATACAAAGGTCACGTCCAAGCAAACAACTCCCCAGTGACTGGCCATGTCCCAGCCCAACCAGGGCAGGACACAAATATCCCGACCCAACACAGAAAGGCGGCTGTCGGGGGTGTGGGGTACCCCAGGGCAGAACGGGGAGACAGGTCACAGCTGGGAGGGATCATGGTGAGGAGCAGGTTGGAGGAGGAAGAGGAGGAGAAGTAGGAGGAGGAGGAGGAGGAGGAAGAAGAAGAAGAGGAGAAGGAAGAGGAAGAGGAGAAAGAAGAGGAGGAGGAAGAAGAAGAGGAGGAAGAGGAAGAAGAGAAGGAGGAAGAGGAGGAGAAGGAATAAGAAGAAGAGGAGAAGGAAGAAGAGGAGGAGGAAGAAGAGGAGAAGGAGGAAGAGGAGGAGGAGGAAGAGGAGAAAGAAGAGGAGGAGGAGGAGGAAGAAGAGGTGGAGGAAGAGGAAGAGAAGGAAGAGGAAGAAGAGGAGAAGGAGGAGGAAGAGGAGGTGGACGAAGGGATGGTAGGAGGGATCACCCAGACCAGGGATGCAGGAGCAGGGTGAGAGCAGAGTGATGCTGGACCTGAACAGGGGATAAAACCCCTCCCAATCCTGTGGTGGGGCCAGGTCGGGGGGTCCGGGCAGCCCGGCTGCCCCCATCCCCATGGAGGGCACAGATGCTTATTTCCCACCAGAAATCCTCATCCCTGCATCCCCTGGCCTGGTTAATGACTCCAGCCATCCCTTCCTCTTCCTCCTCCTCCTCCTCCTCCTGGTCACTGCTCAGGTTCAGCTAGACCATCTTGTCTAGACCATACCAAGAGAGGTTGGACCAGATGATCCTTGAGGTCCCTTTCCCAGGGCTGTTAAACTTCCAGCTCTCTTAACAGCGGGGAGGAGGGTTTGTTTTCATCCCCCCAGCCCTGTGGGTCTGTGCACAGGAGATGCAGACACACTGGCTTTGGGGATGACTCTGACTGCTGCAGAAATCTACATTTTTACTCAAAATTAAGTGTTTCAGCAGGCCAACTTGAGCTATTCCAAAGCCCACCCTGGTCTGTTGTGACCCAAGTGTGGAATCCAACACTTGGCCTGGTTGAAGCCCATAACAGTTTCAGTGAGGACCACCAGGTCCTGCTTTATTTGGGCTCCCCAGGCAGAGCCAGCAGCAGGTCTCTCCACGCCACTCCTGATCTCCAGGTGTCCCTTAGCACAAGGCAGAGAAGGATGAACTATTCTTGTCATGTTGACTCCTTGGGGACCTCACCTCAGACATCCCAAACAGACCCAGGATGCTGTCTGAAGCCTGGCAGGGAGCTGGAGAGTGGGAACGTTGATGGTTCATCACCAGAGAGGGACTGACCATTTGCAGCAAATTACCTCTGTTATGAGCCTGGCCATAAAAATCACCTCGCCAGTGAATTCAGCTTTTTCTCCTCTCCGTGCCCAATCAATTAGCACATGAGTAATACCAGGCCCATTAGGGCAAACTGATACCGGGGAGAGTTATGTCATCGGTGATAGAAATGATGGCTTCATCTAGTGCCAAGCTCAAAGGAACTCTGACCCACTGCACAGCCCCTCGGATCGATAGCCACCGGCCAGCGATGTTGTTTCCAACACCACCACCAGCTGCTGGGTAGCTAAAGAAGCTCAATATCAGCCTTTGTGATCTCAGACACTTAGAGGGCTATAAATAAATAATCCAGAGGAACAACAACAAGGGAGAAGATTCCTAACCCAGAGAAAGGGTCGGTGTGAGTCGTTACAGGAGGGCAATGAGCGCTGTGTGCTGGGGGCAGGAGAGGAGGAGCTGGGAGCAAGGCTTCCCACGGTCCATCGTGTCCTCTGCAGCTACATCGCAGCAAAAGGAGCTCAGCAGAGGACACGGCAGCGCTCACACCATGTAGAGGTGCAGGACAAATATTCCTGGCCTGGATCAGCACCAGTGTGGCCAGTAGGACCAGGGAAGTTCTCTTCCCCCTGTACTGGGGGCACTGGTGAGGCTGCAGCTGGAGTGCTGGGTTCAGTGTTGGGCCCCTGACTCCAAGAAGGACATGGAGGTGCTGGAGGATCATGGAACCACAGACTGGTTTGGGTTGAAGGGACCTTTCCAGGCTATCCAGTCCAACCCCCTGCAGTGACAGGACATCTTCAACCAGAGCAGGTTGCTCACAGCCCCGTCCAACCTGACCTGGAATGTTTCCAGGGATGGGGTTTCTACCACCTCTCTGGGCAACCTGGGACAGGGTCTCACCACCCTCAGCGTAACCAGTTCCTTCCTTCCATCTAGCCTGAATCTCCCCTCTTTTAGTTTAAAACCATTTCCCCTTGTCACTACAGGCCCTGCTGAAAAGTCCGTCCCCATCTTTCTTATGGGCCCCCTCAAATATTGGAAGGTGCCATAAGTTCTCCCCGGAGCCTTCTCTTCTCCAGGCTGAACAGCCCCAACTCTCTCAGCCTGTCCTCACAGCAGAGCTGCTCCAGCCCTCTGACCATGTTTGTGGTCTCCTCTGGACCCACTCCAGCAGGTCCATGTCTTTCTTAAGGATCTCAACATGGTGCCATTCTTGGTACTCTACATTCAGGCTCTGAGAAAACACCTCCACTCCTCTTTCCATTGCCTCTTCCCAGTTCCTCTATGGATCTTCATCCTCTCATCAGATGCAGGGGGAAGGAGGAAAGCCCAGAGGAAAGGCTGGGAGCTGCTGGAGGTGGGACCTAAAGCCAGTGCCAGTCCCATACATTGGGCATCCACCACCAGCCATCCAGGGCAGCAGGAGACATCAACCACACCAGAGAGACATTTCACTGCATACAGAGAAATATCTGAAAGGAGAAGAGGAAAAAGCTCCTCTGCCTTGTCCAGGGGACAGGGCTTCACGTTGTAAGCGCAGGACAAAGCACTCGAGATATTAGGTCTGCCAGAGGATTTGAATAGGATTGGCCTGGGCTAACAAACTGCCATCAAAGCTAATCTCTGATTAGCTATACTGAGGAGATTTAATTTAGTTTAAAGCCTCACCTGAAATGCAGAACTGGGTATTATTGCGTATCTGACTGAGACTGCTGTTGTAAAGCTGAAGTATTTATAGGAGAATTAAAACCTCTCTGAAAGCAATCAGCCAAGGAAGCAGCAAAATTGATTGCAGCTTTACTGGTTCCAAACACTCAAAAATCATGAGTCAGTCCCCAAAATGTCACAAGATTTTAAAATGCAATATATTTTGTCTTATTTTTATTTAGTTTGAGAGCCCAGCGTTCATATTTTCAAGCTATGAAGGTTGAAATCTGATTCTCTTATAAGAAGACAGAGATTTGCACCTAATGCAATTCCAGGAGCTGGAGGTTTAACAAAAGCCACGGATTATTTTGCTGTTCCCATGTTCTGGTGGCCAGTCACAGCCCTGGAATCCCGCAGGAAAACTCTGGGGGAGGCTGGTGCCCTGCAAAGCTGCAGAGCCTTGTGCACGGCTCCAGGTTTGATGGCTGCAGTACCTTTCCTGGTGGTTCCAAGGATCTTTCTGGAGAACCACAGAACCCCAGAACTGCCTGGATTGGAAAAGCCCTTCAAGCTCATCGAGTCCAACCATGACCCCAACACTGACAAGTCCCCTATGACTAACCCATGTCCCTCAGCACTGTGTCTACACGACTCTTCAATCCCTCCAGGGATGGGGACTCCTCCACTGCCCTGGGCATCCCCTTCCAATGCCTCAGAACCCTTGCAGCAAATAAATTCTTCCTCACATCCCATCTCAACTGCCCTGGCCACAACTGGAGCCCATTTCCTCTTGTCCTGTCCCTTGGGCCTTGGTTGAACAGACCCACCCCCACCTCTCTCCACCCTCCTCCAAGGGACTTGGGCAGAGCCACAAGGTCTCCCCTCATCCTCCTTTTCTCCTGCCCCACATGGGGCAGGATCCCTGTGCTAGGAATAGCAGAATTTCCTCTGAGGTCGGCCAGTGCCCCCCCATCTGTTTCCTCCCTGCTCTTGGCCGTGCATTTCAGACCCTGAGTGCTTTTCTGGGTCAACCCAACCAGGCTGCGAGGGGGTCCCGGGGTGCTGGACAGCGGGAGGGGTGACTGCTGGGAAAGCAGACCTCTGCCAGCACCATTTCCTTGGGAAATCAGAGTAAAGGGAAAAAAATAACCGTAAGCTAACTAATTCCTATTAGAAACGAGCTCCTCTCTCTCTCTTCATCTCCTGCGAGTGTTCTTGATTAGCTAATAAATGATTAATCGTGCCAAGAAAAGCCGGCTCCTTCATCTCCTGCTTTCATCCCCCAGCTGCCTCCAGGGGATTTCAAATGTCACGGGCAGATGAAACGGCCTCCCCAGGACCCACGAGTCCTTCCCCACCCCAATCACCCAGGAGGAGATGCTGCATCCCCATCCCTCCTTCCACACTTTCATCCTCTCCCTTAACACCTGCGAGTCCATCCTCTGCCTCCTCTAAACGCTCCGTAATTTCCCTACGAGGAAACCACACGCCCTGATGTGGCAGAACCCAGCAGGCACGTCCCTGGAACCCGTTGCTCCTGACAAGGACTCTATTTTAATGCTCCTACCAAGCCATTTTTATTCTAACAGTATGTGAAGGCACTTAGATTTCTATGTGGTTTTTTTTTTTTTTTTACTTTTTAATCTCATATACTTCTTGCTGGTGTCAAAGTGTCACCATTTAATAGTCTTACTGGAAAAAAAAAGAAAAAAAAAAAAAGGAAAAAAAAGAGTGTTTCAGATCTTGTTCTATAGTCCACGTTGTGAATACATTAGAGCAGCACTGAATGATTTAAGAGGAATTTTTATACCTCTGAACATGGAGGGAAGGCTAACGTGGGAGTGTGAGAGGGGCCCAGCCTCATGGCTTGCTGCTAAAAAGCTGGGGAGTGTTTTCTGCTCCAGGTACCCCTAAGGCAGAGGAGGTCTGGGGGGGGAAAGCACTACTGGCACCTCCTCTTACCCCAGAACCACCCGGAGATGCTGCCTCGCGTGGGACACTCCGGTTTCACCCTCCTGAGGGATTTTTCCCCTGATGAGTATTTCATTTCACGGGCATTTAACACCAGGAAAGCTGATACCCGGTGCTGGAGGTCAGGGCACAGCGAGGAACACGCGCTGCCTGTGGAGCCAGGCCAATTATTATGGGATTTTCCCCAGGTAATGAGGCAGAGCAATTCCCAGCGGATAACGGGACGTCCCGGCACGGGATGCTGAGCCTCACCCATTGCTGACCAGCATTGGTTGCCAGAGCAGTGTCTGGTGATGCTGGTTTTGGTCCCCGCATTGTCTCACCCCACACCCTTCCTGCCCCATTAGCCTTCTCCACCTCCCAGTTCCTGGGGACAGACATCTCGAGGGGCTTCAAAAGACACTTCCAAGGCTCCTCTGATAATGAGAACAGGAGACGGTGACGCGGTTTCTGTGAGATCAAAGCCCTCCCTCCCCAGCCGTACATGCCCTCAGCAAGATAATCAGCCTGACAACCCCATCAATATGTAATTCCAGCTCCACCAATTCCACCCAATTAGTTCACTAATCTCTCCCCGCCCAGGCACGGTGCCATGGCTGGGTGAAGATGCAGATGCAGCCTCCACTGCTGCAGCAAAGCCAGGACCCTGCTCCCACTGTCACCCAGACAGGGCTGGGCTGCAGGGAAGCCAGTTGTCATCATCATCATCACCATCATCATCATCATCATCATCACTATCATCATCATCACCAGCATCATCATCATCATTATCATCACTAGCATCAACATCATCAGCATCACCAGTATCATCATCATCATCACCAGCATCAGCATCACCAGCTTCATTGCCATCATTTTCACCATCATCATTATTATTGTTGTTGTTGTTACTGTTGTTGTTATCATTATTATTGTTATTATTACCATCATCACTATTATTTTGGATATTAGTAAACATAATTTGCAACCTGTTTATTCACCTGAGCAGGATTCTGTATGAAACTCGCTGGTGTGCTCGGTGGCACTCTGACTTTGGGGATTTTCAGGTTCATTCCAGTTTCACCCAAGCTTTTCCATTCTCTCCCACCCAACACATGGATGAGATCTGCAGATGTTGCCCACTGGTAACACCAAGGGCTGCTTCAGACCCAGAGGTGTGTCTGGAGCAGCCCAGAGGTGTCCCAGAGAGCAATTCCCAGCTGGAAAAGAGGGATAAGGGGATGCAGAATAGAGCCCGTTACTTCAGGCAGGGGATTTACAAGGCATCGTTTGCTGCAGGTTGGCTGTGGCTGCTGTAATGATCCCGCTCCTGAGATCACCTGTCAGGCCTCTGTGAATTTTAAATACAAGGTAAAAGGGTTTAACTTGAACACGACACCTCTGCAGGTACAGGAATAGCTGCTCTCCCGCTTCCCTGCAGAGCCAGGCTGGCTCCAGACCCCGCAGGGACACAGAGCAAAGGGACAACTCAAGGGCCAGGCGTGATGGCAAATGTGTCCCTTGCTCTTCTCCTCTCTCCTGCTCCAGAGGAGACTGGAGGAGCACACAGGCTTTGCTTACATCTCCTTGCTAACACAATATCCGGGCAGCAAGAACGCTGGCTGGCAGCTCACGGGCTTTCCCATCACGCCGCAGAGGAGGATGAGCAGCATTTCTGCAGTGACAGCCCTGGGTGACCGTCCCTTGGCCAGGCGTGAGGTGACAGGGACAAGGGGACAGCCCATGCAGGGGGACAGTGCTCCCTGTCCCGTCACCCCGGTCCCAAACCTGCCCCTGGTGCTTGGCTGGTTCAGCTTTAGGGAGAGCGATCACACATTCCAATGCTTCTTCCAGCTCAGATCCCAGGGGAAAATGTTGGGTCTGTGGTTTTTTTAACATTCCACAGGCAGGAATCTGTAGCAATGGGAATCTGCACCCAAGAAGGTGTGTGAGAAATCTAGTTTAAAAAAAAAAAGCAAAATATCTCCTAGAGCCAATGAGGACTCCACGGTGTGTCACCTGTGTCCTTTGCCATTGCCAAAACTTGGCAATCTCATTGAAAACCAGTGGCTTTCATAAAAAATTTATTAAAAATAAAACATTAAAAAATTATTAAAAATTAAAATTAAAAAATAAATAAAATAAAAAGTGTAAAAAAATAAAAATAAAAATTGAAATAAAAATTAAAAATAAAATTGTCCATCTGAAGGGGCCCAGGGACCATCAATGCACTGGGGCAGTGAAGGTTGGAGAGACCCAGGACCATGGGATCCCCCCACAACCAGAGCTGCTGCCCCATAGGGAGGTTATTATTAAAAATTAAAATTAAAAAATAAATAAAATAAAAAGTGTAAAAAAATAAAAATAAAAATTGAAATAAAAATTAAAAATAAAATTGTCCATCTGAAGGGGCCCAGGGACCATCAATGCACTGGGGCAGTGAAGGTTGGAGAGACCCAGGACCATGGGATCCCCCCACAACCAGAGCTGCTGCCCCATAGGGAGGTTTTTCCATCAGGAAATTATCCAAAGGCTCCAACTGGCAGCTTCCCAGCAAAACCAGCACAGCACATCCCTTCCTGGGGACAACTTTGGGGTCTGGAGCGGCTCTGCAGAGCCATCACCACCCGCTGCCGACGATGCATGGAGGCAATGAGATGGGGTTTTTTCCCTCTAAACACACTCCAGGAAACAGATATATTATTTCAGCTGGAGTTCCCTTGAAAATTTAAATCATTTCAGCCCAAGGCAAATGCTTGCCTGCACCGTCTGAGTTTGGCAGAGCAATAATAAAGGGAGAGCAGAGTCCGGCGGTGAATCGTGCCGGCAACCCTGGCACGGATCACACTGACCAGGAGATTTTGGGAGCCACAATCCTCAGGGTACCGGTACCAGGGGGAGATTTGCCACCAGAGATGGTT
>NW_010328584.1:8667-10834 GCF_000700745.2 Antrostomus carolinensis
CCAGTCAAGCCAGTTATATCGAGGGTGATGGGGGATGGAGCTGCCAGCCCTGGGCTCCTCTCCGGAGCGATGCTCACCCCAGGGTAGAAAAACCCATTTCCATTTCCCTGTATTAATCCAGGCTGGAAGATGGAGATGTCTTTGTAACGCACCTACGTGTGAAGCCTCAATGCATAATCTCTCTATTACACATCTACTCCGCACACATCCCATCCTCCAGGAGGGTGATGGGGGATGGAGCTGCCAGCCCTGGGCTCCTCTCCGGAGCGATGCTCACCCCAGGGTAGAAAAACCCATTTCCATTTCCCTGTATTAATCCAGGCTGGAAGATGGAGATGTCTTTGTAACGCACCTACGTGTGAAGCCTCAATGCATAATCTCTCTATTACACATCTACTCCGCACACATCCCATCCTCCAGCACCGCTGATTTACGCAGCTGCATTACCCACGCCGAGGCTCAGGATCCTGGTTGCACAGTGGGCAACAATTTTGGTTTTCCACAGCTATTTATTTGCGTAGCGGCAACTGGAGATGATGAATAGAGAGAGAGAGCTGCGGTCAGGGCGAGCCCACCGCTGAAATACAGCCCCGCTTCCAGAAACCGCCGCAGCATTAATTATTAACTCCATACAGGAGATTTGCCACTCTCCCAGCACCAGCAGCTAAAAGAGTTTCCTACATAAAAGAGCATTAAGTGAAAG
Source organism: Antrostomus carolinensis (assembly GCF_000700745.2). Taxonomy (NCBI): domain Eukaryota; kingdom Metazoa; phylum Chordata; class Aves; order Caprimulgiformes; family Caprimulgidae; genus Antrostomus; species Antrostomus carolinensis. The sequence goes on from NW_010328584.1 coordinate 9,371, forward strand.
CCGGGGGTAAAGCCGATCGCTCGGCAAAGCCACGTCCCGCTTTCAAGACCTATCGCTCGGCAGGAAAACTTACAATCCTTTAATTCCATTTACAAGGCGGCGACACAAAAGCTGGAGCTGGGAGACGGAGGTTGGAAGCTGAGAGACAGAAGGGGAAGAATAAAATAAACAGGAGTCCAAGGGAGCCAGGATCAGGCCCCTCTGCTGAAATTCAGCCGCTCATTAAATTCCAGCCGGGATTAGAGGCAGGAAAGCGGCGGGTAAAGATTTCGCTATTGTACAACGGGAGGTATATTAAGTTCTAGAGGTTCCATCTTGTCCCTATTCATGACTAACCGTGTTGTATATATCCCAACAGCTAAGCGTAATTTGCTTATAAATAATTGACTACTCGGCGATTAAAATCTCTTGAGGGTCTCTGGGTTTATTCACAACAAGCCGCCTCGGCCTGCCGTGCAAATTAGGCCTTTCAAACCTGTCTCATCTCCAACAGAAATGTTATGAAGAGTGATTTTTTTTTATTTTTTTTATTTTTTTTATCCCCTATAATAACCTTCAACTAACCTTTAAACTGAAGTGAATAATTTAAATCTTATTTTCATATCAATGGGGGGAGTCAAGCCAAGCAATTATCTTTTATCTGTATACTCTGTCGTCAGAGCAAGGAATAATAAAGTTTTCCCAAGTGGGCCAAGAGGAGGAGAGAGCGGGAGCGTGATGGGATCTGAAGGCATTAATGCACCGATGAATTATTCAGTAATGAGTACAAGATCTGCCATAAAAGATCCGCCAGCGCCCGGTGCACGCCACAAATTGCCGGATGGTCGGTGCAATTAGTGCCGGTGCGGGTGTAACCCTGCCCGGTGGGTGGTCGGCATCTCCCTGTCCAGGGGGAGGATGGACCACACACCCCCCCAAGGGGATGCTGGGGAAAAAAAAAGAAGGAAAAAATAAAAAATAAAAGGTGGCCCCCCCAGCAAAGCCATCAGGGCTGAAATTCCCCACCGTGCTCATTAAAATTCTGTGTTTCTCCCTCAATCCCACTGGACCATTCATGATTTTTTTTTTTAATTTATTATTATTATTATTAATTCATAAAATGTTGCACCCCTGATTGAGGCCGCTGATTACAGGAGCAGACAAACATGAGAGCGGGTGAAATATTGCATGTTTCCTACCCAGCCTTGGCGAGTGAAAACACGGCCAGGGCATGAAATATTAATCCCTTCCCTTGGCCGGGGGCAGAGAGGAGTGGGACGGGCGGCTGGTGAGCTGCTGAGAGTGAGGAGAAGTCAGGGGAAAAATAAAATCATTATTAACCTGCTGCATTGAGTGTCCTTCCTGAATTGCCTGAAGAAATATTCTTCTTTCCAGGCTCGAAGGTGGCTCTAGCCTGCTAGAGCTGCTGCGGCCACAATTACCCATTTCTGACCCCAAAACGTAAGGTTTCCCAGTTCCCCTGAC
>NW_010328584.1:10861-13476 GCF_000700745.2 Antrostomus carolinensis
GCTGCATCAGACACAGCCGCTCGCTCACTAGCACCACAGCCCAGGGGGCTGGGGAGAGAACTGGAAGGGTAAAAGCAAGAAAACTCCTGGGTTGAGATAAAACCAATTTACTAATTGAAATATAATAATAATAATAATAATAGTGATAATAAAATATGCAGATGAGGGATGTCCAGTGCAGTTGCTCACCCTGCTCTGTCCCAGCCAGCGATCCCGGAGCACAGACAGTCCCCAAACCCAACCCGCAATCCCGGGAGAGCCAGAGCCCGAGCCATCCCCGAGAGAATCCCCAGCTTCCCGCTCAGCCCTGGGCAATGTCCTGCCCGTGGGGGACAGGAGATGGAATATCTCATTGGCAGAGCCAAATGCCAATTGGGGGTTTGCTAATTACTGCGCTTCCCCCCTCCCAGCCCTTTGCACTTGTGAACTGGCAAAACACGCTGACCTTGGACTTCCAGCAGCAACTGAAAACATCAGCACCTGATCAACATTCTTCTCCTGACAAATCCCACACTGGAACCAGAGCACAGCTATTCCAGCTCCTGAGGAGACAATTAACTCTATCCAGCAAAACCAGGACAAAGATGCTGGGGTCCATCTCCAGCTGCACTTCTGCTTCCCAGAGGAATTGACTTCACCTCATCAAATCCAGTGGCAGAAACATGGATGATCCAGGATGGGGACCCTCCTTGCCAGCTCCTGCCCCACATGAACAAGTTACATCCAGCACATCCTCCAGGATAAAGGTTTCCATTACAGTGGGGAGAGGGGCTGGGAGGGTTTTCTTCTTTGATTTTCCTGGCAGAGGCGTGGGAAATGATGGACAAGCTGGGAAAATCCCAGGCAGTGGGAGCTCGGGTGGTGGCTGCACCAAACCAGGACCCAGGGAGATGAAAAGAGATAAGAGAAAGAACTGGATGAGATGTCAGGGCAGCTCTGGCACGAAGCATCAAATATCTTCATGTAATCCTTCCACTTAAACCAATGATTAAACAGATTTAGTAGATGATTAAACAAATAAAGATTAATGAAACAAGCAAAGTAATCAGATCTTTATGGGGGGAATAAATGCACGATTCAAAATAATATTAGGACAAATTGTCTAAAACTCAGAGTGAACATTTTGCTTTTGTCTAAACAGCATTTGTTATGTTCTCACTCAGTCGCAATCAAAATATTTGCTCAAACCAGGGTGGATCTGAACATCTAAAACACCACGGAGGATTAAAAAAATCTAATTAATATTTTACAGGATCCCCCGTCCTCCTGGGCTGAGCCAGCAGCTCCTGCCAACCCCATGGGTGCCCAAAGGGCTGTGGGATGAGACCCCAGGATGAGGATGGGTGTTCTGGAACAGCTCAGGGTGGCCCCAGGGGACATTAGGGATGGGACAACCAGAGCAGGTCCAAAGGGACCCCAACGTGGGCTCCAGCCCAGCTCGTGCCAACCCCCCTCTCCTTAGTTCTCTGGGAACTGGAGGCTTTGCTTTCATCCAGCAGCAGCAGCGGTGGTGGATTTTAGAGCTGTAAGTCTTTTTCTTTCATCAATTTTGCATACAGAAAGATCGCGTTTGCTCTAAATACTTTTGTTTTTAAAGCCTCTTAAATTTTTGAAATGAAAATAATGAGGGGAGAAGGGGAGGGGTGGGGGGGGAAAGACTTTTCCAGACAAACTGTCAGAAGGTTGGAGCTGCCAAATGCACACAAACAGAGCTCCAGAGCAGATAATTAAGAGGGGAAGGAAACGAGGTGATGCAGCAATCATCATGCACGTTCTTTGGGGCTGCAGCACGTACACCCACAGCCGTAGCAGGGACACGGGCAGGACACCCAGCCAGGGGCACCGGGCACCCCTGTGTGGGCATCAGCATTGCCCAGTGTTCGCCGTGTCGTGTGGCTGATGCTAAAAGTTTAAGGTAATAATAAAATAATCTGATTCAGCATCACAGGACAGAGCTGGGTGGTTGAACTTGTGCTCCTAAATCTTGTCCAGAATGGAGACAAATAGGGCAACTGCTTAGCACAGAATCACAAAATCCCAGAATCCTGGAATTGCCTGGATTGGAAAAGACCTTGAAGATCATTGAATCCAATCATTGGAGTCCAGTCTCTTGGTTTGTTCAGTCTGGAGAGGAGGAGACTGAGAGGAGATCTCGTGGCTGAGCCATGGAGCATGTTCAGTGGCAAGCCAGCAAGGGACATGCCAGAGAACCCCCAAGCACGGATGCTGAGGGACATGGGTTAGTCAAGGACTTGTCAGTGTTGGGTTCATGATTGGACTCAATGATCTCAAAGGGCTTTTCCAGTCCAGGCAGTTCTGGGATAATTCTGTGGTGACCGTGATGTTCAGCTCCTACAGATGGAGCAAAACCCCTTGTCAGTCACTGCAAATCATCACTTGAACTACAAACCCCCCGCAGAAGACGCCAGCGCAGGCGGCTCCACTGGGAACCATCAGCTGTTGGGCTGCTCCTGGGATGCTGACAGCAGCCTTGACCTTGCCAAGCTGGGAATGAAGAGCTGGAGCCAAAGGGCTGGAGGGGAGGACAGGACAATCTGCGGCAGCGCACGAGCAACAGCTCCCACGGAATCACAGAATCCCAGACTGGTTTGGGT
>NW_010328585.1:0-292 GCF_000700745.2 Antrostomus carolinensis
ACAGCACATGCATGTCTCCCTGGGCATGGCTGGTGGCACAGTCCCATGACGGCCACAGCTTTTGGTGTCCCCCCCCACCCCTCCAAAGCATCTCTTGGCACAGGTGAAGGTCAGGATGAGACACAAGTGTGAACCACCACCCAACCCCTCCACCGTGCCGCCCTGAGCTGGCCATGCTCCCCTCATGGCTCTGCCCTCCTGGGGCTCCTGGCCCCCCACTGCCAAGGGGGTGAGGGGACCGAGAGCCAGCGAGAGGCAGCGGCCTGAGCAAACATGGGGGGGGGGGGCGGTG
>NW_010328585.1:362-959 GCF_000700745.2 Antrostomus carolinensis
GGCCCCAGCCACAGGGCTGGATATGGCTGATGGTCCTTGTCATGCTGCCCTGTCACCCCACCTCGCTTGGGGCTGCCAAGGGACACCAGTGGGGTGGAACAGGGGGGACAGAGGGATGCAGGCACGGTCAGGGTCCCCAGGCAGAGCCCCACAAGGCAGGGCAGGACGTGACAAGGCTGCAGACAGGGATGGGGACAGCAGCTCATCATGGGGCAAAGAAGAGAACACTGAGGGACCCTTCCCCACCCGCAAACCCAACACTGAGGGCCCCTCCCCCCCCCACAACCCCCCCAGCCACAGTCCTGCAGCCTCAGCTCATTCCCTGTTTGTCCCCAGCCCCCAAACACCACCCAGGAGGGACAGAGGGGCCACCTCATGTCCCCTCATCCCCAGGGCACCCCAAGAGCGCTGCGGGGCAGAGCTGGCTCCTCGACAGGGCTCACCTGGAGGCTGCCGGTGTCCCCGTGGTCCCAGGCACTTTTGGTCTGCTTCTGCTTCTCTGCAGAGGGAAGGCAGGGGGTAAATCCCTCCGGGGGAGCTGGGGGAGCCACCGGCCAGCGAAGTGGCTCCCAAATCCAGCAATGCCACCCGCTCACC
>NW_010328586.1:0-1373 GCF_000700745.2 Antrostomus carolinensis
CACCGACTCAGCCCAGCGCACGTTTTCGGATGCCAGGCCCCCGATGAGCCTGGGGGGGTCAGAGGAGATGGTGGCTGCGGGATGGGGGGACTCAGCCGTGATGCCCCAGAGCGGTGTCACCAAACACCCTGGGGATTAACCCACCTCTGCTCAGGCAATGGGCTCCCCTCACCCAGGGCACATGGCTCTGCCGCTGCATCCCCCCAATGTCTGGCCCAATTTGTACTTGGGATTTTTTAGTTTGGGGAGGGGATGGGGGGGCTCTGATGCTTCCATGACCCGTGTGTCATTGTCACCAGGCAATGGCAGGGAGCAGCAGACAATCCCAGCGTGCTGGACCAGCGTTTGCACGGTACCTGTTTGCCAACGTGATGACTCTGTTGGTTGCATCAGCCTCCTGCTGACATTTGATTTTTTCAGCTGTGGCTTTCTCAAATTCCGCAGTGAGAGCTGCCAGATTGCTGTTCAGGTCCTTCAAAAGACAACACCCCCAGTTACCTCCGCACCCAGCGTGGCTGCAGGGAGCTGCCAGGCCAGGAGGGAGCTCTGCAGCCCCAGGGGAGCTCTGCAGCCACCCCCCGCACCGGGATCCAGGTTGTATCAGTTACAAGAATCTTTCTCACTCATTTTTGGCTCCTGGCCGTGACCTGCAGCCGCGTTGCTGGTGGCTGATGGGGTCATGGCCGGTGCCAGCCGAGGCTCATGCACTTACCGCAATCTTGTTCTTAATGTGACTGAGTTTTTCTTGTGCCTCCTGCAGCTCAGCGTTGGCCTCCTCCAGCGCCTGTCGCTTGGGCTCCACCTCGCAGAACACCTCGTAGAAACGAACGATGTTCAGGCACCAGGAGCACAGACCTGCGGCAGCCGTTGACTTCGACTTGATGAACTCCGGATCAAAACTGGGGTCTGACCGGTAGGGCCTGGAACAGGAGAACATGCAACGCTATGGCACCGTGCCACGGCTGCCAGTGGCCCCGTCCCACTTGTCCCAGGGCTCAGGATGCCAAGGGGTGCAGGGTGGGAGAGCCAAGCACACGCCTGGATCCCACACTGGCCCCTTGGACCCCATGGCGCTCACTGGGTGAGGGTCTCTCCTGGACGCCCTGCCCAGGGCAGCCCGGTGGCACGGGGCCAGGGACAGGAACCAGCCACCGACTCACTGAAACGCCTTGAGACAAGCCTCGGGGATGTGCTCCTTGTCAAACTTCCTTAAGGATTCAAGGAAAGTGTCTACTTTTCCCATCATCACTTTTGCTGCCTTCCAGCTCTTATCCTTCGGAATGATGCCCCTGGGGGCCGTCAGGATCATCACAGCTGCTGTCACGTTCACCACAGCTTGTGGCGGGGTCCCAAAGGACTTCAGCTCCGTCAGG
>NW_010328587.1:0-200 GCF_000700745.2 Antrostomus carolinensis
TCACAGTTCCCGCAGATGAAGAGGATGACGAAGTAAACGCAGACGAGCATCCCGGGGAAGACGGGGCCCCCGTAGGCCATGATCCCGTCGTACATCACCGCGTTCCAGTCCTCCCCCGTCAGGATCTGGGGTGGGGGGACCCCAAAACCAGTACACACCAGTACACACCAGTACACACCAGTACACCCCCCCCCCCTCCT
>NW_010328587.1:333-973 GCF_000700745.2 Antrostomus carolinensis
CCACCCACCACCCCCCCCCCCCCTTCCTCCTTCCCAGTGCTCCCAGTTACGGGGCCACCTCCCAGTTCTCCTCTGTTGGGGACCAGACTCACCCTGGAGCGGCTACAAAATGGGGGGGTGATGGGTTTTGGGGGGGGGTGATGGGTTTTGGGGTCCCCCCCATAGATTTTGGGGTCCCCTCATGGTTTTTTTGGGGTCCCTCATGGTTTTTGGGGTCCCCTCATGGTTTTTGGGGTCCCCTCATGACTTTTAGGGTCCCCTCATGGATTTTGGGGTCATCTCCATAGGTCTTGGGGTCCCCTCATGGTTTTTGGGTCCCCTCATGGTTTTTGGGTCCCCTCATGGTTTTTGGGTCCCCTCATGGTTTTTGGGTCCCCTCATGGTTTTTGGGTCCCCTCATGGTTTTTGGGTTCCCTCAGGGTTTTTTTGGGGTCCCCTCATGACTTTTAGGGTCCCCTCATGGATTTTGGGGTCATCTCCATAGGTCTTGGGGTCCCCTCATGGTTTTTGGGTCCCCTCATGGTTTTTGGGTTCCCTCAGGGTTTTTTTGGGGTCCCCTCATGTTCTTTGGTGTCCCCTCATGGTTTTTTGGTATCTCCTCATGGTTTTTTGTGTCCCCTCATGGTTTTTTGTGTCCGCC
>NW_010328587.1:1184-1935 GCF_000700745.2 Antrostomus carolinensis
GGGTCCCCTCGTGGTTTTTTTGGGGTCCCCTCATGGTTTTTTGGGGGTACCTGGAAGACAGTGAGCAGAGCCTGAGGGAAGGTATCGAAGGTGCTCCTCTTGGTTTGGGTCTCATCGAAGCTGAAGCGACCTCCGAAGAGCTGCATCCCCAAGAGGGCGAAGATGATGATGAAGAGGAAGAGCAGGAGCAGCAGAGACGCGATGGACTTCATGGAGTTCAACAAGGAGCCCACCAGGTTGCTCAACGACGCCCAGTGCCTACGAGATGTTGGGAAGAAGATCCACCAGAGATGGAGGGAAGATGATCCCCCACCACCAGAGATGGTGGGAAGATGATCCACCACCACCAGAAGATGGACACGTCGTGGTTGGGGGACAATCAATGATGGAGCAGAGGTTGGGGATGGTGGTGGCACCTCACCGAGTGACTTTGAAGACGCGGAGAAGACGGACGCAGCGCAGAACGGAGATGCCCAGCGGCTCCATGGCGCCGCGTTCCACCAGGGCCGTCTCCAGGACGCCGCCGCACACCACGAAGCAGTCGAAGCGGTTGAAGAAGCTGGCGAAGTAGTTGGAAGGTCCCAGGGCGTAGAGCTTCAGAACCATCTCGGCGGCGAACAACGACAGTAGAGCCTTGTTGGCGTAGGCTTGGGGGGCAACCAGAGGTTCTAACATCAACCCAATGTCTTCTTGGGGGGGAGTGGTTGAGGTTGGGTTGGGTGGGTTGGGTTGGGTTGGGTTGGTTGGTTGG
>NW_010328588.1:0-30763 GCF_000700745.2 Antrostomus carolinensis
ACATAAACTTGAACATTTAACATACACACTTTATGTAACCTATTAACCAGTATCTTAGATCCCTTTCTTTTGGACTGAAAAAAGTTAAGACTTGTTCAGAAAACCAGTGACTGGCCCCTTCTCTCACAACACACTGATGGCAGGGGCTGGTGGTATCGCATGGCCTTGCGTACAAAACATTTCTGGGGAGAGTCATGATAATTAAAAAAAAAACCAAAACAACCCACCAACAAAACTATTTGAGAAAAGCAGGCGTGCAATGCGCCTCAAGACAGCAGGGAAGAGGCATCTCTGCTGTGTGACTGCTTAACCTGGGACCCGCAGGGACCGGGCTCAGAGGTGGGATCAACCGAGCCCACCCCAAGTGCTGCCAAAACCATCCACTTCATTGGAGCCAAGAAACACTAGTTCCTCGGGGCTGTGCTGGTTCTTACAAAAGGGCATGAAGGCAAAAGGAGTGAGAGCAGAAACCCCAAGACAAAAAGATGAAGAGAGGCTGGGCTGTTCTTCTCATTTTGGGCCACAAATCTTTAAGCCAAGGCAGCCAAAGAGAGGAGCAAACTCCGCTCTCATACACATGAGCTGCTTATTAAAAGACAGGGGAAACCAGCATGGCTCCTCGTGAGGCCAGGGTCTGACATACTAATAACTCTCAAGAGATTTTAATTTTTGTATTGCTTTGTATTTTTGGGTACAGGCAGGGAAACTGCACTGCAGAAAAAGCACTCTAATTAATAAAAATTGTCTGATTATACTTTTTAACAGCTATAATCATGGAGGTCTTGCTGGGTCTCTCGAACCTGCACATTTTTCTCTGTTAGCTTGAAAGTATAAAATGGTAATTTTTCCAACTAGAAATACCTTCAGGGAGCTGTGAAGCTAAACCCCAATTATATACCTAGCTACCACAAATAAATCAGTTTTGTCCAAAAAGGGAATAAAGAAGCATTACAGAAATGCTGAGGCTAAGTCCAGCATGGCAATTATTTCAGTTCTGAAATAGGCTTAGCATAATCAAAGCAGCATTTTTAAGGACTTATTTCAAAATTAAACTGAACACCATCTAGTGAAACAGGACATAGGCAGGAAAAAAACATAAAAAAAAAAAAAAATAAAAGGGTAAAAAAGGGTAAACTGGTAACTCCCATACAGCTCAGCTTTGATAATCTGACAATGAACAGAGACCTTTCCAAAGAAAAAACTTCATGGGGAATATTTTACCTTTCATTTCCCCTTCTGTAGTACTGACATTGTAGCAACCACTGCAGCTCCAGGAAGGAGGAATGAGGAAAGAAGGCAAATATGTTTTCCGTTGTTCTTCTGCCCTGTAAGCTCCTCTTGCTGGAAGCCAGGACGCTGCGCAGCCCCAGCTTGGTGGCAGAGCCTTTCACTGCCACGCAGTGGCTCCCAGGGGCACGGAGGCCGCTGGAAGACCACCCAAAATAGTACGGCAGATAAAGCTTGAGACAAATTGTTTGGTTGTGGTGCTTCTCGCTACAGTGGGAGAAGAGCTGGAGGCACCTGCCTGATGCTGGCCACAGTGCCCAATTCTCACCACCCACCCCAGTCCCACACTCCTTCCCCACTGACTTCCTACTGCGACCAGGAGGCACCAGGTCTTACGCTTAAAGAAAAATGACTGCCACCCCCAAAATGGGAATTTTTGAGGTTTTTCACTTTCCCTTAAAAAAGGGAACATAGATTATTTTTTTCCAATGGTGGTTGTAGATGAATACCTCACTTTTACACAGACGAAAGAGCAAGTTAATTTTTCCTCGCAAGGAACTTCCTCTTACCCAGTGGTTGTGTAAGCAGGTCACAGCAGTTTCAAATCCACCAATGGATCTAAATGTGTACTTCATTTCCACTCACACACAAAAATACTTAATTTTGCAGTGAGGGAAAAGAAAGAAAGAAAGAAAGAAAGAAAGAAAGAAAGAAAGAAAGAAAGAAAGAAAGAAAGAAAGAAAGAAAGAAAGAAAGAAAGAAAGAAAGAAAGAAAGAAAGAAAGGAAGGAAAGAAGAAAGAAAGAAAGAAAGAAAGAAAGAAAGAAAGAAAGAAAGAAAGAAAGAAAGAAAGAAAGAAAGAAAGAAAGAAAGAAAGAAAGAAAGAAAGAAAGAAAGAAAGAAAGAAAGAAAGAAAGAAAGAAAGAAAGAAAGAAAGAAAGAAAGAAAGAAAGAAAGAAAGAAAGAAAGAAAGGAAGGAAGGAAAGAAAGAAAGAAAGAAAATAGCCGAGTAAAGAGGCACTTGTTTATCATCCTGGTACCATACGCATCATATGTCCTGGAAACATGAAGAGCTTCTTCAAACAAGTCACACCGAAAAATATTCATACGGCTCACGATTATCTTAAACGGAGCATGACCTCCCCTGGGACAGGCCACCCACAGGAGCCCGTCTGCCCGTGCTAACGATGGCAGGGACCTAATTGGGCTCCATCTCTATACTGTGAGAACCGTTCACACGCGAAGGGCTATGGAAAGTCATCCCTGCAGGTAGGTGGCTTTTAAGATGGTTTCTATTACAGCTCCTCTGAGCTGCACAGACCCACTTTCCTTTTTTTTTAAATGCTGGAGTGCAACAGTCTCTTCATAAATGAAAAAGTCACTTTGCTTTCATTTTCAGCACAGTTTCCTCCAATTTTTTTTAATGTAACAATATACATCTTTTTAACTTCTAACCAAAAGTTTTATTTTTTTATTTTCATAAAATTTAAAGCAGTATCTTTTTAAACAATCAAAATAATAATAATAACAATAATAATAATAAAATAATAAGTGGCTTTCATGGAAAGCAACATGCATAATTTTAAACCAGTTACTAAAACTGTATTTCCCCATGTAAACAAGGGCAGACAAGCCTCTTCCAATCTTGTATGACAAAATTCAGCTGATTTTTACAAAGGATCATCTCCTCAAAAGCTGTCAAACATACAGCTGCTCTCAAGCATGACTGCATTCAAGGTACTTGTTAGCAAAGACTTTTGATACCTCTTCAGGACTTCTACCTGCATGAGGAAGTCAGTTTCCATGGGCCTTCACAAGAGCCGCCTCTGGTCGAGTCAGAGTTTAATGTCCTGCGACTCTGACATTTTGGCAAGTGTTTTCTTGACCCGCAGGGCTGTGAGCCGAGAGGCGGGGTTGTGAGCCCAGCACTCCATCATCAGCTTCCCCATCTGCCGTAGGCACTGCAGAGAGAAATGGGAGAGAAAGTCCCTCCTGGGTCAGTGGAAGAGGAGACTGCAGTTGGTGACAATGACGAAAAACTGAACGGAAAATGTCTTTTCTAAGGGCAACCAAAAAAAAGACCACATGCTGGCTGGTATCACTTTTCAAGAGCCGCTATTTTCTGTATATTAAGGAGAATTACTCTAATTTATGACAAGCTGTAGTCTAGACTTGGCTTTATGTTCTACAAAAGCACTTTTCTTACCTCCCCTTCCCCAAACCCACGCAGAAAATCTCCCTCAGCGCGACCCGCACAAGCATGGCTTTGTACAGTGAGCTCTCTGCTGTACAAATTCAGTGGAATTTATTTTCCTCAGCCAGCGACCGGCCCCTGGGCTGCAGCCCAGCCACCACCTCTGGAAAGCCATCTGTGGGCACCCAGCTCAGCTCTGCCCTGTCCCGCTCCATCCCCTGCTTGCTTCTGAAACACAGCCAGACCCTCCTCCAGCTCCCCACAACAACTCTCTTGCTGACAGCATCTCAGCATTGCCTTTGCCATCCTGGAAAAGGAACATACAGCCCTGCTCTGCAGCTACCACCTTCTTCCAAACACAAAGCACCTCATAAGCCACAACAACTGAGTGATGACACCATCAGCCTACAGATTTACACTGCCTGCTACAACAGGAGAAGTTTTGCATTCCGTCCAGCTTGTTCTCCCTTTTCATGAGGCTCCTGGCCCTGCAGACCCTGAAAGGCACTAGGTATCACACCCACCAGCAGCACCCAGACTAATACTTTCCAGATTAATGTGGGATTTTTATAAACGTGTTTTGCTGATACACAGGGTTTCATGCACTAACAAATTTGCCTCTCATCGCTACAGCTCTTGAAGTGGGATTACTGACGACGCTAGCCAGTTAATCAAGACCAGTTATTTCAAGAAGCCTCCCCAATCCTCAGCACGTCTGGTAGCAGACCACATGCACGCTGCGTGCCACCACACAAAAGCCCTTCCTGAATTGATGCTAACAGCACTTCCACCAGTGTTTTCACTCCTGGTCTGAATGCTCAGAGGGATTTGGTTAGGGAGAGGATGAGGCAGGCAATTCTTGGTTAGATCTTCCCACACTGGCTGTTGCCCAAGTCCTTGAGCATCCCAGGGAGAGTGTTTCATTTTCCCCTCACATTCCCAAACTGCCTACATCTCATGCCACCTAAATCTTTAATCTACCTGCAGAACATTCATCTACACACTGCTATTCCCAAATGGCAGTTGTCTTCTGCAACTGTAGAAGACTTTACAGCATTAAACTGTACCAATTAACATGATTAATGACCCCTCCTCCATAGCATCTCGAGAGCAGTCGGCAGGTTTGCCTGCTGTACCTCAACTGTTCATCTCTGATGCTATGAGCACAACTTTGTTTTGTTACAGATGCTCAGCAGGGAGAGTTCAGATTCTCCCCCAGCCCTCTCACCTCATTTTATTTTGGCAAGTATTTTCTGGATCTTCTGAAAGGCCACATCTGTAGCCCTCTTTGCTAAAATGCAAAGATATAAAGGGGTGAATGATCAGCACTCCCCAGTGCAGCTCAGCTACAGTGGTCTGTACTACTGCATCTCAATACAGTAATAGTGAAACTTAATATCCTGCACTAATGTTAGCATAAAATCATGGTAAAATCATGTTTCCAAGCCCGCAAACCTGTGACCACAGAAAAGCTGCACGCTCCTTTAATTTCAAAGAGACAGGAGATATTTCTCTCTTTAAAAAAATAAAAAATAATAAAAAAAAAAGGTTGGAATTACAGCCCAGACATCAGTACGCGCTGAAGGAGCTGCCAGTAGACCAAGTATCCTGCCACTGCACTATACACTACAAAATAATTTCTCTTTCAGAATTTTTGGCTAGTCACTGATTTAATGCTATTAATGTCAGCAGCAGAAAGCAAAACGAATGCAAGAGGACAGCAGAGAGACTAGGAATGTCTGAGCACAGGCTGCTAGCGCTGTGGGATCTGGCAGAAAGCACATAAGGAACCTACTTGCAAATATTGTAGGCTATGGCCCCTGGGGCTCTGAACACCTTCCGTGCGGATATCTGAGAATGTTGTGCTCCTTCCTGAGCAATGTTACACTGTGACTGGTGGTAGCACCAGTGGTAAAGCTCCTCCTCACTCAAAATGATGCGGAATTGGGTCAATCTCATTCTCTCTGATTAAAAATACAGGCTGTATTTTAGGAGGGGTGATACCTCATCACTGCTCCATCTGTTGGGAAACGAAGGGCGTAGTCTCTTGATGCACACGATCTCCCGCATGTCCTCGTATGAGGGGTCACTGGGCACAAGGTCATGGTAAGGAAGCTGGTATTCCTCTACTATTCCTGAAAGAAGCAGTTAGTTGCCCGTCACTTGCAGAAGACAACTTCCACTACCCTCCTGCTCTCTCGTTTGACAACAGATTTACCGTATTAACAATTAGACACACTTCTCCTTAAAAGGACCTTGCTGCCCTGGAAGTTTATTCCACAGTCAAGCTCCAACATACCCACTGCCATGCAAAGACTGACCAGGTATCTTAACCTGAAAGTGTAGTTACTTGACAAGTGGGACACTGCTGTCTAGTCCAGCAATCTCCAGTAAGTCATCATAGAAAGAACTATTAGCATAGGGCCTGTATCAGAGTAATTTTGCAGAGAATTACCCTTGAATTAAATCTCCTTATCAGTGGAGCTGATATATATTAAAGGGCACTTCTGGGCCTTTTCAGAACATGGCAAGGTACCATTTCTCATGCACAGCAACAATGACGATATTGCAGATTTTACACCACATCATTGGAATAGGTTTTACCACTTTGTAAAACAGGGATCATGTTGCTCATGAAATTCAGCTCTTCTAGGGTAAGCATGAAGCAAGCATTCAGCACAATACTGCAGGCTTTCAAGACCCATAAAGTCCGGTGAAGGTACAGTAGACCCAAGAGAGACATGCTCTACTCTTACTTGCCACCAATCTGGCTCGTAACCGCTGCCAAGCCAACTCCCTGCATTTAATTTTCTTCAGTGGCAAAATAGAGGTAGTAACACCCATCATTTCTACACTACACTGAGTTCCATGTGCAGAAAGCACACATAGCCTACATGTACAAGGATGGATCTATACCCCAAGTCTACAGCTAGCTGCATTGATTTATCTTTGCTGTCCTCATGCTTGAATGCCCGGTATCAGAAGGAAACTAAGCACATCACTGGTATGACAACAATGTAGTAAGTGCCACTTCCCTCTGTTTTTTTTTCCTACTTGTCATGTAAACAGATTATTTATTTATTTTAATGGTGGCACAGCATACCCCCAAATTGTTTGTCCTCCTCCTTCTATTTAGTTCTAACAAAACAAATAAATCACTATTTTCTTTCTCCTAAAATAGCTGAATACCCCCAGTCCAGACAAAACGTGTTGCCATTGGAATAGGCCCCCAAATGAGTTCCATATTCCTTCTTCAGTGCAGGCATCTGCTGCCTTCAAATGAGGCAATAAAAATACAGTTTAAATCTTTGCTGTTGAAATAGCACTGACTGATGTTTTAAAATAAGTTTCAACAAGAGAACAGATATTAGGAGAGTTACCTGTATGTATCCACATCCACATTTGTTTATTACAATAAAAACAATTATCCAGAGAAAAGGATGTAAGGGAAGATTTGGGTTAGAAATGAGGTTCACTGACACAATTAAAAGCGATCTCCCAGCTCTTTACCTCCTGAAACACATCTCCTTGCTATCTCCCAAAGGATGAGTCCAAAACTGTACATATCAGCCATGATGTAGGACTGAAAGTGATTTCTATTCAAGCTTTCATCCAGCACCTCAGGAGGCATATAGCGTTTTGTTCCTACACGGGTATTTGGAGGTATGTCTACCTCGTTTGTATCACTAAAAGAAAAAGAAGGGGAAAAAAAAGGCATCAAACATGCAATAAAGTGGCTTGAAAAAAAAAGCAATTTAGATGGGAGAAGTAGTAAATTCACACCACATCCACTCTCAAACAAGGTCAAAAGTGATGCATAATCTTAATGGAACAATTCTTACAAGGAAAGCCTCTTAGTGTGAAGGCAACCCTCCTTAAGAGGCTGACCCGCCCGAGGCTATGTTAAGCATTCAAATGCAGAACCCCAATGGAGATAAGACTCAACAGGAACGCAGTAACATTTGTGAGATTCATTAGCATTAGCCTGAGCTCTAATGCTGGTGATAACAATCAAATCTTCATTAAATGCTGTTTTCTTAACATACTCCACTGCCTTATGCTTTAGTCTAAGCAATTAATGGAGGACACGAAAGAGCTGGGGCAGTATCACTTAGCTATAACAAATCAGATCTGCAAGCAAGACAACCTTAACTATTTTTTGTGCATACATTACTTTTGATCTCTCCTAACCTTTGCACATCAAGATGCATACACACGGAGATGTAAATGTGTAAAAAAATCTAACCACTATCTCACACATTGACCAGAAGAGACAACAAATAGCTAGCGGAAATCAAATTCCCATTAATTATGTAACTGGATTTTTTTTTTTTTCTTAGTAACTCAGATTCAACTTTATGAGTTTTAATATTTTTAGAAGTTTAATATATGGCATATATGATGGTTTGCTTCAAACAGTCTGTTTCCCTTTCCCCACCTTCAAAACAAATATAGTTTAAATGTGATGGATACAACAAATTCTCACAGAAAAATTATACAACTCCTGCAACTTTCTTCACCTATAGCAATTTTTTTCACCTACTGTTACGAAAATGACAAAACAAAGCTGAGCCCGAGATACAACCAGTCACCTTCAGAATAATTAAATCATACATATGCTGTTGGCATTTCTGTATACCTCCAAGAATGTAACATAAATCCAGTGACCTGCACCATCTTGCAATATTTCAAATAAAATGAGAAATGCAGAGAACTTTAATAAATTCATTAGCTTCAGCAGAGCACACCCCTTTCAACTGATTTTTTTCTGTTCCTGGTCATTGCCTGAGAAATGCTGTCTAAGAAAGGATTCAGTATGAAAACAAGCCAAGTATGTAATGCAAATTGCATTTGGACTGTGACAAATATATATTTCACCTTCTTTTATAGCAACACTTGGTAGTTTCTAGTTCTTCTCAGTTCATACCTAAGCAATCTGTTGCTCTGTACCTATGAGGCAAGGTATACCTGCAAAGGGTGAATTTCTTCCCTGAAACTTTTATGGCAAAGAGTGTATTTCCAAGTTGTTGCTTTCTAGGCCCCTGTTCCTCAAAGTAAAAATCTTCCTTTCTCATCTCCTAAAGAAAGGTCAGGTTCATAAAGAAAAAGCCTCACCAAGAAACCTGGTAGATAAGTGAATGGTAAGAAAAGCACATGAAAACTGTCTTTCCTTACATTCTGAATAATTTCAGTTCAAGATTTGTACAGAATTCTTAAATTTTTTTTGATACTTCAGTTTCAAAGTTGACCTCTGAAATGAAAACCTTCAGTCTATAGCCACATTTCTGTCCACAGAAAAATCAGAGACTTTGTAACACACGTCCCCAGGACCACTACCGAAAGAAAGCTCCCTCTCCTTTTGAACAGAGCTGTCAGACAATGATGACTCCTTTACAAATCCCAGGAGTAAGTCCTCCTTGTCTGCTCTAAGTTGTTTAAACACACAACCATTTTTTAAAAATCAAATTTAAAAGCCATTTCAAAAATCAAATCTGTACTTCAGCAATTTGATTTGTAGGAAATGAAACAAAAGGCAGCCCAAATGGGGTGCTTTTCAATAAATCCTGATTAGTAACTTGTGCAAATGATTAGTACTATTTTATACAAGTTGTGAGTGAATTATCTTGGGGTCAGACAAGCTGAAAGCTTCAGTAACAGGTTTCCTGACACGACTTCAACCTGTCAGTGCTACATCCTTTTAGCATGTGGCAGCAATACTCAGGTTGCTATTGAGGATGAAGTGATGAAAACTGAACCCTTACACAAATGCAACTAATGTGCTCAATAATTAAAAAGCGACAATTTATACACCTGCATTGTGTGTTTATGTGACTTACTCACCCACACAGGCAGCCCCACCTCATATCCCAATGAGCACAGCCTGACAGGTGTGCAGATACACTGCACATGCTTACTCATACGTGCACCCTTGCTCAGTCAACAACTAAACCAGCCTTTGCATCTGACCTACCAACTCTTCCTTGCCCTCCTCACTTCTACTCACCTGATAAATTTAACAGCCAAGCCCAAATCTGCTATACAGCAGGTGCCGTTCTTTTTCACCAGGATATTCTTACTTTTTAGGTCACGGTGGGCAATAGCGGGTTTGCCCTGGGTACTAAAGATCTCAGTGTGCAGGTGGCACAAGCCACTAACAGAGGAGTAAGCCAGTTTTAGCATGGCTTTTGTGTCCAAGGTAGTAGATTTTAGGTAATCATAAAGTGAGCCATTCTCATGGTAGTCGGTGATGAGATACAGCTGGGTCCAAGATCCCGTACCTTTAATGTCTGCGGCAATGAATCCTGCAAAAAAAGAGCAGATTTTCAAATTAAAACTTCTCAGGGATTTATTGACTGCTCAGAACTTTCAGCCACTTCAATAGTTTTATTGTAATAACATATTTAATTTCTTTCATCTTACTTCTATGCAAGTATGCCTCACCCTTAGTCTTTATTGTCAGGAAGCCCACAAACAGAAATACAGGTGGCAGAAACAGACACATGGTGCTCAGAGTAACAGCTCTGTTATTTTTTAACTTTTATTTATGTTTCAATAATCGTCAAAACATCTTTCTTTTGAAAAGTGCTGGGTGCCTAACTGCAGAGCACAGCAGGTAACAAAGCACATGGGAAAGGGCATCAGGCAACAGCAAATACAAAATTATTAAACTTAAGAAACCTATACACTATCAAATAATTCTCTTAAATTTCACCCACCGAGAATATTTTCATGCCTCATCAGGACAGTCTGGTAGATTTCTGTTTCTCTGAACCAGCTGGCCTCCTCTGTGGTAAAAAACACTTTCACAGCTACCTTTTCGCCACGCCACTTTCCCATCCAGACTTCTCCATAGCGACCTTTTCCAATCTGCTTTACCATCTGAATCTGTTTTGCGATGGTCCTTTGAACCTGTGAAATGCCAAGACAGGCAGTTACATCTTGCTCCGCAGAAAACGTCCCCATTTGCCTCCTTCCTTCTGTGTCCTTCCCGCACAGCAAGCCCGGCAGAAAGGGGAACACGCAGCCATTGCACCATGGATTTCAGCAAAGCTCCGCAACGCAGATGCTCCCCATTTCCCACAGGACACAGTGCTAGTCAGGCCATTCTTGCCACTGTGAAGAAGCCTTTCCATACATTCCCAAAACACACCGTGGCCTCTCAATAATATAAATCGGTCTGTGTGAAAGAAACATTTGACTACTAACTTTGGAATTTGTATTTTCCCGTGGGAGGTCGTCACTTTGTCGTAACATTTCTGTTATTTTTAGAAAAGCTTTGACAGAAAACACTCCTGGCCACCCCAACCCAACCCAAATTCCAAAGGGGTACATAACACGTTTTTAATTAAAACGGGGACGTTTGTTCCACACTGCACACTGCTGAGACTCAAGGCTAGGGCTCACATGAACTAAAAGCATATCAGTGCTCCAAAACTAGCAAAATTACTAAGAGCAGCTTCCTATCACTGTCCTTGAAAATCCCATGCCTAATACTTTCAAAATATAAATTTGGTGTTAGTAACCTCAACCACTACTTACACAGTTTGAACCCACGTGCCTACATTAATTTTAATAATCATCATTACATAGTATCAAAAAGTAAGATTTTTTTTTTTCCCAAAGATATGGAAACACAGCTTTAAATCTGCCCTTTCTAGTGTCTGTATCAGTCAAACCATTTGTGCAGCTGTAGCATAAGATTGATGTATCTGGCAACATTGGAGAGATATCTTCGCAAGGATGGCTAGATCATATGTTGCAGATGGACTGATTCTAAATTTAAAAAGCTTTTATGACTACAGAAAATCTTGGACAAATGGAGACTAATATATTCCCATAGGATTGAAGCATGTCTGCAAATCACGTATTTCTAGAAGTTCACAAATAAAAGCTCAAGTAGGTGCTGCAACACAACCCACTAGTTGACTCAACCTCACCTTGGTATAATTAGAGATTAAAATGTCACCCTCTTGTGCTTCAGTATTGCCAGTTCAGCCCACATCTAATGATTTTTGGTTTGGTAGGCTTTTACAGGATTTTGAAAGAACGTAACTATAAAGTTATTTAAAGCCTCCAACGCAAGGAGTTTTTCATCTGGTCCAAGCAATTAGCAAAATGTGGACAAGCATAAATTCAAAGTCTCAGTTTTGCCACTATCCATATACAGATTTCAAGCAGTTTATTGTAGCAAGTATGCACTGTCTAAATCTCTATGAATCCACATGCATTTCATGTAATCCCAAATATTTTTGCAATCTGGGCTGACAGAAATTATCAAAACTTGATTTTACAATAATTTGCTTCCTTTTTTACCCCTGGGAGGTCCAGTGGAAACTACCAGTTTGGTAATGCAGAGCACGACTGCCACAACCCCACTGCAGCAGCACTCAAAACCTATTAGGTAAGGTCTATTATCATTTATTTTGTAAATAAATTACTAGTTTTAATATTAGACAATTTAAAGAAGAGAAACATACAGTGCCATTTATGCAAAGCTATTTCAAAAGTCCCTGTTTTCTTCTTCTCCCGTCATTTAAACAAAATCCCATTTTTTCAGCCCAGCAATATATTATTAGACTTTCAAGATGGTAGCTTCAGTGCCATTATTTTCGATTAACATCAGTGAAAGCCAAGAACAGAGATTAGCCTTAATTTTTACATTGATTTATTCTCTTTTATACTCTCACATAGTGATTGAAGAATAGTTATATTACATTGGAATTTTGCTGTAACATTTTGTAATGTCATTTTAGCATTGTTGCTTTCTATTTTGCCCATTTTAAAAATGTATCCTGAACAATAATGTAGTTATATAAAATAACTTAATTTGTGTAAATATATGTAATGGCATCATAAAGCACATGGAATTACAATACCTAATGATGAAAAGTTCCTTATTAAATTACATTAAGAAAATGAAAAACACATTTCTGTTATAGGTTTTCAGGCGGCAGAATACTATGTGAAGGGCCTTAACCTCATTTTCTCTTGCTAGAACTGGTCAAACGATTTCCTATGAACAATCTATTTTATTTTAAGGAATTTAGTCCTTTCTTGAATCATAAACTGATTACAATTTCTAAAACAAATCAGTTAAAATTGTTGGATGAACCAATTTCATAAGCATGCTGAATGATGTGTTCATGTGAATTATTTACATTAACTGGGGTTGGTTTTTATTTCTTTCTTTTCAAATCTGTGTATTTTGCTGCTTGAGCTCTGTGAGCAGCCAGGTAAGATTACATGGCTCTTTAATTCCTCTCCCTTACTGGAATCAATCCAATTACCAACTATTTCTACTTTCTGCATTCTGTTTTTCTGATGTTCAGCTAAATGTCTTCAGCTACTGCAGAGGAAAATTCAGACAAACCAACCTTTTGTAACTTCAATATTTTGAACAGAGAACTTCATACCTATGGCTGGGATGCAGTTTCTTGAAGAGCAAAATTAATTGGAAGAGGAATTAGGAAAAAAATATGTGAAAAGGTAAAAACAAAACTGTAATTCAGAAAACTCTTCATAGAGACCACTGAAATAAATGTCCCCAGAGTCTAATCTCCTCCTCCGATTTTGCATTCGGATTCATGGGGGCAACACCTTTGCCTACACTTCTTGCTCTGTCAAGGCCATTGGGGTTCTCCTTGCTTGCACAGACTTAATTTTACATCCCAGTTTGTTGGCTCAAAGCCTTTATTTACAACTTACTGTATTTTTTTTCTTGGTTTAAAATTTGATTGGCAGCACTTGACCTGCAGCAAACTTTTCTGTCAGAGGTACAAACATGTCAGGAGAAAGGACATTTGCTGAATGTCAAAGTATCAATAAAATCTTGGTTAATGCTCTTTTTTGGTATAATATTTATAGCCATTAGAATAAATTTTCTGCACAGAAGGAAAACATTACTGTTTAGCATAAAGTGACATTTTATAATACATTTGTGGCTTACTTTCCTGAAATAATAACTTTGGATGTTTCAGTCTTTGCATAAGAAGTAATAAAGTTAAAAAGAAACTCTTCCACAATAAAGTCTAGAGCATTATTGCCAGGCACTTTCTATAGACTTGTTCCAGGCATGGGCCCAGAGGTATCAATCTGTGCATTTCTAGTGAGCCTGTAGAGGTTGTTGCTGCCTGAGAAATGCAGCAAACATCTATTACCAAGTGCAAGATTCATTACAATTCTCATTTTATTTCTCTTCCACAGAAATCACTACTTAAGGAAAAGTCTGGGGAAAAAAGTATGCATTTTCATAGGCAAAGAGAGAGGGGAGGAGTGTCCTTCAGGAAGAATGCTTGGTCCAGAGGCTGCAAAGTCTATAGGCTTGAGAGAGGAGGAGTGGCAGAAGACAGGATGGTTTCTGCTTTATGAAGCACTGGCAGAGCTCTGAGAGCTACTGCACAATGACCCAGCTGGGAAGCCACCTTGGCCATCACAGCAATTAATTAGCAGGTTAGTTTTTCTGTCCACCGCAAGAGTAGACCTGCAGACACTAGTAAGACCAGCTCACTGGGTCAGAGGAAGGCATAAAGCAAGAGCTCTCACAACCAATGTTGCTCCAGCTTTTTTGTCTCAAGGGCATCCTGGGATGAAGTATTGAGCCATGCACTGCTATGAGATGCCCCAGGGCACCTACTACCCACGTGGACTGCTGGAAACACATTGTCTCAGAGAAGAACAACCAAGTTTGCCCTAAATTATTACATTATTTCTGTAACTGTAACAGGTAGAAGCACCAAGTGCAGACCAAGACCTTAATGGCAGGGGTTATGCAAAAAAAAAAAAAAAAAAGACAAAAACAAAAACAAAGCAAAAAAAGCAAGAACCCCTCACAATTAAATCCTTTGGAAGCACTCATTAGGAATGGTCCTAAAGTGTAAGCATGATAACTCTCACTTTCCATGGCTGCTAGAGGGACACTGGTATGGGATACGACAGAGCTTTCTTAAAGCCTAGACCTAAATGATGGAGTTTCTCTCAACAGAGAAAAATGACTGTGGGTTTTCCATGCTCAGCACCCACTTTGAAGCTTGGCTTTTTCCCTCAATAGCTATGTTAATTGTCAGAAAATTGGATTTTTTTTAAAAATCATCACTTTATTTAAATGGAACTTTAAACACTTACTCCTGCCAGAACAAATTGAGTTTAGTTAGATTTTCACCAACCATGTTGGTGAAATGTTGCTTCATTTTAAGGAGTTATAAAACTTCCCATTTTATTTCTTCTTCAGGGTGTAGAAAAGAGATATGTGGGCAAAAAAACAGAGAGTATGTAGCACTTGGAAACTGGAAAACATCTACAGTAATAGGATCACTACAAACTAATAGGTTTGGGAGACAGGAGGGACATATCATCTCTGAAAAATGAAAATGAAATCTAATTCATTTTCTCAGAGACAGTATTTTAAATAAGTAACCTGTTTTTTTTTCAGCGCAAAAAAGCAACGATGACCCCAAGAAACAAAAACTCCCGGTGAACAAAACTGTTCTGCCACAGAAGGTAAAACTTCTACCTTTTCAGCAGGTGAGCTGAGGGTGCTCAGTCATTCTGGAGTCAGTTCAGAAATAATCACAGACTCCATCCCTGTGGCTTTAACCTTTGAGATTGCCACACTATGAGGAAAAATAATTAGCTCTTGACTTCTGAATGCAAAGTGAAGCCTACACATAAAAAGATTCCAGGTTTGATGAATTACAGTTCACTTTATGTAAAGACAATGTGTTGCACCAAAAAAGCAAGAAAATAAGATCAGTGGGCCAGATGCTGTTCTGCACACTGGGATAAATCCTGATGAATTTCTGTGAGCTCTATTAGCCTGTACTTACCCTATGGTATCTAAACTAAGAAATGAGCTGAGGTAAAAAGAAATTAAAAAAAAAAAAAGCTTTTTTGCCTTAGTCTACATGAAAAAAAGTGTCCTGCTTCTAAAGCAGCTGCTCTGCAGCTTAAATCCTTGTAATTTCTGTGAGAGAAAAAAAAACAAAACTAAAACAACAACTGAAGACACATAAATATAATTTCTTGTGCCTCATTTTGTCTTCTCCCTCTACTCATTTTTGCCTTTTAAACTTGCATTAAAATAATATTGCATCCTTACCAGGAGAGGGAGCCCGGAGCCGCTCCCTGAGCTCTGGGACTGCTCGATCAAATCCTTCAGGGACTCTCCAGGGGGAATGTAGGTCTCATCCTGCTCCAGCCCGATGCTGTAGCGGGGCCTGGTCTCTTGGCGTTTGTATCTGCCGTTTTACATGAAAGTGAAATTAGCTTTGAATACAATGAACACATGTGCAATGAATAAGGCACATCATCCTTCACATTTCCTTGATTTATAGACTCACAGCGTCCTCTGCTTCTCCGAGGAAAATGCTGGATTCACTGCCCAAAATTTTCTATTTTACTTTTAGCAATAGTTTTCAGCATCAAAACTCTAAGTAAAAAACTCCAAGATCGTGCAATCTGGTATAAGTTTGCAAAGCAACCAAATGTTTTTCTGTCAGAAACAAATATGTTTAAAACACAGACCCAGTTTTATTTTACTGACTGCAGTGGATCTTTTAGGAGCCAGAGGAGGCAAGGTCATGGGATCTAGGCCTACTTAAAAAACATGACAAATTATTTAAATATAACGTATATAGATTATTATAACATTCTAGACATATTTACTTACATTCCTGCATCTCTCTCCTTTTTATGCTCAGTTCTTCATCACATAAACACATTTAGAAACCTTAGGTTTATAAAATTTGTCCTGTGGTTTTCTTAGACTCAGTAAAGAATTACCTGTGCTTCTACCTGAATGGCTTTTTAGGATGCTGGGCAAAAGATGCTATATGAAATACATCACACAGGTATACCTGTGATTACCATGAATAAAATACACATTTTTCCTCATCATAAAATTAGTTTCTTATTTCTTTTCCTTAAGATCCACATCAATTTTTTTCAAATTCAAATTCCCAGGTCTATAAAAAGATAAATGTTGGGAGGAACATTAACAAGCTGGTAAAGTATCCTTATTTACCTGAAGTAGCAGAATATGATGATAAGTACCAGAAGTATACTGCAAACAGTCACTGAGATCAGCAGGGCCTTATGGTGAATGTTTCCTTCAGCAAAGTCTGGGGTTAAAAACAAGGAAGGTGAAAAACTTGGAAAGGGAGGTGGTACAAAGTATCGAAAGACATACACGGCTTAAAAAGTGCAGGGAGCACAAGATCCTTTCCTTTCTTTTCTCCTGAACTCTGCAAGATACCCCTGGATTCTCCAGGCTTTTTGAATGCTTCCTCTTTGACCCTCACTGACCAGGGCAGAGCCAGAACCTCCAAAAGCTTATATGATTTTTCAGCCCTCACTCAGGCAAAACACTGCCTTGATTTGAAATTCCCTGTTTGGCTCTGAATGAAAAAATCAATTAAGACCTGTAGCTCTGTGTCTTAACCTAAGGGATCAGTCAGGACATACAAAAATTACTGCCTCTACATTAATTCACTCTTATTAAGTAGCATCCCATTGAGCAGTTAATATATATAAAAAAATATTAAAAATTGCATTTATCCTAGGAGGGAAGACACAGTGGACCATCCAACCCCCAAGAGGCAGGCCATGAGAAGCCTTGAACATATATTTCCATCACTGCAGAATAATTTATTATTTGGATCCTGTTTTAAATGCCTGAGAAGGAACTTTCTCCTCCATTTGCTCTATAGCAGCCCTTCATGCCAGTAAGTCTTCCTATGCTGGCAGGCAAAACTATCCTTCCAGCAGCTATTCTGTAAAACATTTTGAGAATGAAATGTGCAAAATAACTTGTAGAAAATGCTGTTACGTAAAAACAATTAAAACGTTTCAGTCAGTCTTTGCATGGGAGACTCATATTCTCCTTCAAAGTACACCACTAATCTCCAAATTTGTATTCTCAACTCAGGCAAGCGAGTCTGATCTTCACACATGCTCCTCTGCTGAAAAACAAAGAAACCCAGCACTATTCTTCTTTAACCTCCCCTGCCCCTCAAACTCTCAAAATTATGGTATTTCAGCATGTAGATACGCATATCACCTTCCCAAAGTTGCTAGCTGGTATAATGCAAACAATGACTATGTTTTCTGAAGCTCTTCCAGCCTCGCCCTCTTGCATCTTTCACGCTAACACTAACACCCAACACACTGTAAAATGTAAGAAATCCATCCTTATTGTCTCATCCTGCAATGGTGCTATTACGTTTCAGATTTACAAGGGTAATGAGACAAGGAGATTCCCAAGGGACTCTTGGTTTACTGTCAGCCTCTTTTATTTTTAAGATCCAGTTTCTTCTTCTGTTTTTGCCCTTAAACTTTTTCTTTCCTTCCTCTTTCCACTACAAACAGAGATTACCTACCAAAGCACCTTTTGATCACACTGGTCATGTTTTAACCTGCCATTACCTGCTCCGGGAGCATTAACAATGTAAACATTCAAGACACGGCTGATGCCTCTGAAAGGGGACACTGACACGATGTCTATCAGGAAAACACTGGAGGCCATCATTCTCCCTGCCGCAGCAGATTTCCACCTGGCCTGCCACTCTGAGTGGGCTGCGAGTCGAAACAGAGAGCCCACTGGGGAATCTAGACCTCTCCGGTGAAGGCGATGGCTGCTCGGCAGGGATGAGGGCTCCAGTTCATGCTTTGTAAGCAGCCTGTGTTGGCCACCATTTCCCTCTAAAACATGTGGTTTGTAACAGGTTAAGATGTCGCAGCCCATCAGCTGAGGAGAGAATAAAGAGAGCACACAGACCATATAGCGCGATTTTATACTTGGGAGTAACCTGGATATCTGTCCACAACAAGGGTTTTCCCACTTCACAGAATAAGCCACACAATGGAAGTTGGGCTTTTGTGTTTAGCAGTAATGAAGGCTGATGGATGCAGAGGGAGCAATTCAGGTCTTGCTCATACTTGTGTATGCTAGACATTGAAGCCATGCGCATTTACACAAAGTGTTGCACTACCAGAACACCCATACTGCTCATGCTGTCTGTGTGTGTCTGACTATACACATTTGGGAGAAGGATTATAAAGATGCTGAAATTTTGAATCAAGTTCTGATCATTTTTAGGGTTTCAATGATCCAAACCCTGTGTTTAATATTTCTAATGGGCTTCTCCCATTTAGAAAAGTAAGTAAATACAGCTTCATTTTCCCAGAGACCAGAAGGCATTTTGGAAGTGCTGTGCGGCTCACAAACAAACTTTGGGCTCCAGCACTGCAAAATTTTTTGGTACTCGAATGAAATTATGTGAAGCAAGTGCAAGGAAAGCATGTAAGACATAAAGGAATGTGTCTCAATCTCCATGCAGGGAGCGGCCGATGCAGGCTGCAGCAGCAGCAATGCTTACACTCTTCTCCCCCATGCTGGTGAAGTCAGTTAATGTTGCTTTAGTAGTGGCTCACTACACACAGCATGGGCATGCAACTGGCTTACACAGAGAGGAGAATAACTTCCATATGTCTTTATATTTATTTGGCTACGTATGATGAGAGGCAATACTGATGATAAGTGAGCTATTGTCTCACCTTTCAAATACTTCCTGCATTTTCAAAGCTTTTTGGCAGAATTTCATGTGCTTGCTCACTTGAGGACTTCATAAACCCACTGGCACGTGGACAACACAAGATTAAAAGCATGCTCCCATTCTTATACCAGCAATGTCTGTTTGTTCTGCTGAACTGAGCCAGGCTGGTGCTGCTGGAGACCAACTCCTCTCTCCTACAGCCCATGCTGTTCCCCACAGAGTAGCAGGACAAACCTCCCTTCCCCTGCACCATTTTCAGCACCTCCTTGGCCTGGTGGAGGGATGGTGCAGCTCAGCCCCTAGTCCCCCTAATAACTGGCTCGCGGGCTCCATGGTGGAGACTGTGGTGGGTACCAGTCAGCGCCAGCTTGCGTGATGGAGATACTCTGTCCTTTACCAGTGCTGTGCTTTTTAGTGTTATGTTACTTGGCAACTGCAACGTGCCAAGCAGCAGGGTTATGAGAACAAGCAGTAGCTTCCATAGAGGCAGCAGTGAGCAATTGCCTTCAGCATGGCGTGGGGAGCGCAGAACAAACATGCGGTAGGTTTGGGAAGCTTCTTCACATACCTTGGCTGGCTGACAACAGCAAAGCCCAGTAAACAGCATGTTAACAGTTTTATGTTGTACGAAGACAGAGGTGGGCACAGGTGTCAGTGGCAAGCAGCACAGAAAGGGAGAAATAGCAACAAAAGGAGGTTCTTTGGTGATACCAAGTTGCCTCTTAGTTGATTTCCCCCTCGTCCACCACTCATTCCCCTCACTTTACCATCTGCAGGACTGCACTGAGGAGTGCATTGAAAATGCCACCCAGCCAGTTCAAGGGAGAAGTCAGCATATCAAAGGGAGACAAGGTTCTCCTCCCTCCACAGGTCCCTCCAGTTCACAATGTTACGGTTATCCAAGTCAAAACTGCAGTGAAATCTGAGGCGTGGAGACTGTATGCACACATCAAACCCCATCATTGCTCCAATCATTCCCTTGCCCATTCATCACTAACTCTACAGGCAGGGAGCCAGACACGGTGGCACCACCACTTCTGCTTATATAGGCTCTAAATCAGTAAAGACATATTTCCCCTTTTGAATGGTCTCAGTCTGCGCTTTCGCTGGGACTTACAGGGATATCTTTTATTGTTTAAAGGAGAGGTGTTGTATCAGACCCAATTGTGACTCTCATTTCCTTAGTAAGACAGATGTACAACTGGGGTACAGAAGACTTCATGGTTTCTCTGGGGTATTTTATCCTGCCAGTTCTGTCTTGAGATGAGCTCAAAACTTAGGCTTAGCTTTTGTTTCTTCTACCTTCTTTAACAAGCCTTGTTTTGACCAGTGTTAATTCTTCTAGCTTCAACTTTAATGTATGCAGTCCTCCTTTCTTTTCATGGGGAGAGGGTAAAACACACTTTCCAGCACGTGTCAGGTCTGGAAAAACACTTTGAGAAGACAAGTCACTTGCCTTTGTAGATGTTACCTTGGTGCATATGTTAATTTTCAGTTCAACAACCTCTGACCTGCAGCTGGACACTCCCTAGACTATCTTTCCCACGAGATATGACCTCAGACATAAGTTCATCAGAAGCCAAATTTCTGTTTGCTTTTTAAATGTTGAAGAACATACATATTTTTCATGGAATCCTGGAGGTCAGGAGGTTGTTCCTAGAAGCTTGTTTTTAAATTCTTCTTCTCTTCCTTTGTACTTACAGTTTATGTTAAATTTGATACACAATTCTAACAGTATTCGGTCAATCACAGCCTCATCTACATGTTTCCAATAGAAACAACGATCACAGCCATAGTACAAGGCACTGGCAGTAGCATGTATTTGTACATAATATTTGTACCTGGTTGCAGTGAAGATCTACTGTTCAAACTATGGCTTTTCTCTGAGCTTTCATACTAGGATACAGCAACAACAAATTAAAACAGGCCTGGCACCAAGAATGACATATTTACTTAAGGCTTTAATAGGGGTGTGCTTACTTCAGCCCGGTCCAGCCACATTTAATGCAGCAGGCTCTTGAAATATATTTCCACAATATACTATCAGGATACCGGTAGTGTGAGAGCTTATTTAAAAAAAGAACGTCTTCAGAATATGTCGAGTGAATACGTTGCCTTTGTTTGTCATACTAAAATAGACAACTTTGCAAAACAGAGCAGTTAGAATCTTCTTCCAACTCTACAAAATTTTTCTTTCAACAAATATTCTCTCTGTTATTTCATGGGTCTGTCACCATGGTGTCCAAGTAATGCTTTATTCACTTCATATACACACAGAGCAAAACCAACATTGATCCAAACAACTTCTGCACTAACAAAAGCTTGTTTTATTGCTTTTTGTATAAGCAGCAGATAGTATTGCCAAATAACTAAAATCTTAATAAGGCAGATGTCTAGTGTTAGGCATTGGCTCAGTATTTTTAAGTAGTTTTAACACAGAATAAACTCAGTTAGCAGCAAGAAGAAATCATGGCAGCTTTTTCCAAATGGAAATTATATTTATTGATATACTAAGTAAGTGTGAACAAATATTGACTTCCTTTTAGAGCTTCTCTCTCAGTCCAAAGAACTTTTTAAAATTAAAAAAACCAATAAAGTACATAACTCTTATGTTGGAAGTCAGAATTTTATGAGGTTTCGCTGACTTAATGGCTTGCTAGTAAACAGCGAAATATTTACATATTACTCTCCATAGGCCTGATTCTGCAGCCCATCTGTGCAGAATTTCATGGGTGCGAAGGGAACAGCTTACATGAGTGAAGGCTTTCTCTGAGCATGCATTTGTGTAAGTATTTGCTGTTTGTGTAATTAAGAGTGCATCTGCACACTGATCTGGATTTTCAACTCAGAACATCACGATTACAAATTTTCTTGCAACCTTCAACTGACTCTCACAGACTAAAATCCATGCTGACCACCACAAATCTTGGCCATAGCTGCCAACCCCAAGAGTTTATAATGAAAAAAAAAAAAAAAAAAAAAATCAGTGCATGAGTTCTTACTCTACATTCTATTTTCGGCTACATTTTTCAAGTAGGAAATCCACTTTAGTGACTAGTTATTGTCCTAGTGCTGGATTATCAGGTTCTTTAAATAAGAAAAGCTTAATGGACTTCAGTCAACTTGAACTGACTGATCAGCCACTGGAGATCTGGTCCCAGATGTGTGTGGAGTTACAAACAACAGTAATGCATATTGCAGGGACTAGAAAGAAAGACTCGATTTTATCAGGCAAAAAATGATGGTTGATAGCCAGCAGGTCTGTGCTAGGGCTGTGTCGCATGACTGTAATGCATCTGGTGCTCACTGCATGTATGCAACATGAATAATAGCAAATATCACCAACCATGGGTCAAGGCACTACTCTCCACGTGACCTAAAGGAATTTAGCGAAGCTGTTTAATGCAGTTTATCTCTATAATCACGTGCAGATGGAAGGGGGTGCTTTGGTTTTGGCTTTATTTCTTCCTGACACACAAAGAGCAACAGCAGGAAAAGATCAGTTTAGAACTGATTGTATTAGTATTTAGAACTGTGTTTACTTCCCCTTACCTCGATTTTTCAGTGGTGGCAGCGTAGGGTGAAGGTGTTTGTTACAGTAATCTTGGCCTGTACAACATTCAATAGATCTTCTTTGGTGTGGAATAGGAGTGTCCTGCAAGAAACAATTTCATAGAAAGAGAAGTAATTACCTGTGTTGCAAATACACATCATTCTGGCACTTGAGAGAAAGCTGTGCATGTTAGCTGGACTGCAGTCTGTTACAGATTTCTAGGATGTGTGGAATAAGGATCTCTGTCACCAAGCGTATGCAGCAACATCTCATCTAGAAAATTAAGAGATTAATTCATCCCTAACGTATTTCTGTTGGTGCTCTAGTGCTACAGAAGGAACCACTTGACTCTAATGGTGCAAGACAGAACTGTGAAAGTCACATACATCTGTCAGTTAGACTTATACTATAAAAATAAGTTAACATGGGTATTCAAACAGTTTAGCCAGAATAATACAGGAACTGCTGCGTGGACTAATTTAGCTGCTGCTTCTGCACTCATGGGAAGCTGGGTAAAATACCTTCCATGGACCTTAATGGTTAAGACTGTTCCTGTACTCATGTAAAATCAGTTAAGGTTAACATTAGGAAAAGCAAACACTTCAGAGCCACTTCGCTCCATTGCCCATACCCCTTCTACTCCTGCAGTGAGATTTGCTCTCCATCGCGCGATCACTGTACCTAAAGGGAACTTCTGGCACCTGAAATCCAAAACCAAAGTGCAACTGCTTGTAAGACATAAACGTTGCCACAGTCCATCAAATAACATCCTAACTAACTTTAGCTATGATGAAGACTTACTGCAACAGCAGTGCTAAAACCAAAAACTTAAATTATTGTTAGGAGCAACTATAATATCAGCATTCAGGGATATAAATGCACTCCCCTCAGCAATCAATGCAGAACAACTATCTGCCAAATAAATAGAAGTGAAAAACATGGACACAGTAATGTCTGTTGACTGCACTTCAATTGAAAGCTATCAAAAAGCCAAGCAATGCTCTGGCAGCAAACGCCTTCTTACCCGACACTGGAAGTCCGAGCCCTCTAATCCAAGGCAACCCTTGGTGACTAAATGTCCACCGGACTCATCTTCTTCTATTATGGTGAAGCAGTAGCCATCAGTGCTGAGGATTGGAAAGAATGAATCAGGAAAAGGCTTTGAAGTGAAATATGTGCTGCTAAATATAGTCTTAAACTTTGTTCCTTGCAAGGCAAGTCTTCCAGTAACAAAATGACATACTGAGACAGGCTGAAAGACTCAGGCACCCAAGACAACCTCTCGCAATGCAGTCCAACGGCTGGCAGTGCTGTGGACAGCTCTTGCACACACAAAGGAGGCTCTGCCTTGGTGGTGACGCACTTGCCTTTCCAACACTTCACAGCTATAAACCCCACAAACATGTCAATTCTCTGCCTATGGTCATTAGTGTGTTAAGACTTTGGAGACCTCTATAAATGCAAGCATTAATGCTACAGCAGACCTGCCTTGTCCATGGGAACAAGGCATGGATATTTGCACCACAGTGGAGACCTGAAGAAAGAACCATTTTTGAGATACCAAACGTAAAATATTAAGAGTGATTTGTGATTCCTGATTTAACCACATTACAAACTGCAACACTCTTGTGTATGAGTTCTTGAGTTATCATCAACACCCTTCATAACTGTTTAACTTGGGTTATAAGCCTAAAGTGATCCATAATGCTTCCGTTTACAAGAACATGCACCAGGGAGGACAAGTATACTAACAGATGGCTACATGGTGCTGGTGATAAATGTCCTTCCTTGATGAAGGTCAAATGTCTGAATGGTATGGAAAGAGGGGGAGGAAGGCACGAAAAGGGGGGCTGTATTTTACTGAGACTGCTGTACATTAATTTCTCAGCACTCTGAGGGAGATACATAACGTGTGTAAGGAAAACAAATTGACTGATTTGCAGGAACCGGATCCAAAAATAAAGAAAAAAACTCTTTAACATAAGACATTTAAGTCACATAAAAATAAAATATTATGTTATTTCCCCAGGAAAATAACACTGGTTATTATGTGCAATGAGTATTTTTCAGAAGAGGAGAAACAAACTCAGTTAAAACAAGGAAATAAAAAGAAAAAAGGATTAGAAAATTTAAGCACAGTAAAATTTCAGATGATTTGCTCCTTACTTGAATAAAAGGAGATTCTAACAGAGCAACAACAGCAAAGGCAATGAAGATGTAGGAAACGAGAGTTACAGTTACACATAAAAGAGATAAATACAATTTGTAAGTATTAGCTACCCGACAGAGAGATGCTGGATAGGATCATGTCAAACATTTGCTGTGGCATATTTTTATATTAGTGGTTCAGGGTCTAGCCACAGTAAGCTTATTACTTCAAATAATAATTTATCACAGGTTATTGACTTCTGGATATGAAAAGTAACCAGTTGCACGTTACAAATTACTTTCTTGGAGAAGCGAGTGATGACTTTTACTCTTCTTTGACATTGTGCATAAGAGTAAGGCAAAGGAGATAGCAACCCTTCTGGGCAACAACCACCTTGATTTCATTGCTTGAGCTTAAAAGATAGGAACAATAGGATTGCCAAGAAGAGAGACTGTAAGGAATCCATTAGAGTAGAATATTATATTAGATTAGATTTTATTTGTTTGTATGGTGCCTTTGATTCAAAGTAATGAGTAAGTTTAACCCAGGGGACAGAACAACAAAACAATAAATTGCAATCAAGTGAAACACAAAAATGAACTCCACAGCTAACAGTCCCTAGCAAAAAACAAAATGCTTGGTTCACCAAAGGAAAGCAGGGAAAGGAAAAGTCAAATTGTTTGCAAAAGGGAAAAAAGAAGCAGGAAAGTCATCAGTTTTATTTCTTTTTTCTTCTGACTTGCCATAGGACTCAGCTCATTTCTCAAAATTAAAATCAGGCTCCTGAAGCACTTCAGTCCCTCTGAAAATTTTACTCCAAATTTAAAATGACAAACAAAATTAGATTGGATAGAGCAAAATGGAAAGTTATAAAGCTCCGACAATAAGGATAGATCATGTTCTTTACAGACAATGGTAGGGTAACGAAGAAAAATTGTGAGACAATTAAAGACAGCAATCGTAAACAAAATAAACATTGTTACTGCTTGTTTCTACCTCTAAATAAAAAAAAAAAATCCAAAAAGTTCTCACGCCATGTAAGAATTCATTATCTTATTGAAAATTTCTCGAGTGTTTGGGCGAGAGGTAGAAGTGACTCTTCTGAAAAGAAATAAGTATTTCTTACCTGCTTCCCCCCTCCCACCCCTGACCTCTTCTTCTGGTTCACAGGATATCAGATGGACCACACACTGCAAGTAAAGGGCAAGGCATAACCCCTGCTGTTTTATTGACTACCCTACCTTGTACCTGCCCATGGCAGAAATTAAACTGTTCTTACTATTGTAACAAGTCAGAAATGAGTCAAATAAGTCTGCATAATCTCCAATTTTATGTTTATTTTGGTGACTGCACAAATAGAAACATAGGTACATCACTGAAACATGCAAACCAATATGAAAAACCTATTCTCCACTTCCTAGCAAAAACCTGTAGTGTAGAATTATTATTTTCTTAAACTCTGTAATTTGAATTCTGTGTAATGATTCTGCGAATGGTGTGTAAAGGAGGAACTCAATCTGCTGTTACTGCATACATGTGGGTACACATCCACTAACCTCCTCCACTAAAGCACCATATTAGAGTATGGTGCAGGAGAGCGATTAAATACATTTTGGATGTGACCACTAATAAGCACAGATTTGGTATGTCACATATTTGAGTGTTTTTTTACAGTCAAGTCAAATGCCAGGAAAACAGAGGGAGTTAATAGCAGAAACACTGACAGACACGGATGTAGAAGGTGCTGCTACAATTACAGATCACCAGAAAGAGGTGATCTTAACTGAGACCTTTACTAAATATCAGAAGAGAGGAACAGAGGCCAAGAGCTTTGCAGCGGCTCACACAGATGTCCTCGCTGGCTAACTGACATTTCTCACAGAAGATGTGATACCTCAGCTACCAAAATTTGACTGCTGGAGATTTCCTGTCCTGCTCTCTGTGCGTGTGACGCGGCCAGGGATGGCAATATATAACTTGGAAAAGTAACGTCTTTCCCTTGTTTAGTGCCTATCACAAACAGACGGGTTAAATAACTTGACGAAAAGATTCCTTATCTTTAATTTTACTTGCAGTTGAGTCCATACGGGTTATTATTATTTTTGTCCGTTCCTCCTCTTCATACTCCTGTTTTTGATACTAGAAAGAGCTACAGCATCTTTTAATTTCCATCCAAAGCAACATGACAAGTTTCTGTACTGTTTTTAAAAAGGATCAAAAAATGTTAAGATTATATTATGTACAGAAACTAGGAAGTTCATATTCTTCTGTAAAGACTGGCTGAAATAATCTAAGTCAAAAATTGGTTGACTTCCAGTTTGCATCTAATTTACGTATTTTGTCGCATCCTTCACTTAAGGAAGATGATGAAGGCCAAATTTAGCAAAACACTGTCTTTGGGCACCATGCATAAAACAAAGAGTCACTTTAAATGTGTTCAACACAGGCTAATTTTTCAGAAAAAATAATATAGTTAGCCCTTGTGCATCAGGGAAGTAACATGAAACCAAATGAGAAGCAAACACGAAAGCAAGGAGAGACATACAGGTGGAACAAAGCAAAGAAGATGTCTCACAGCAGGCCACATGTCTGCAAAACGGTGATACTGATCCTATCACGCACGCTCTGCTGAGTATGGTACCTTTTGGCTCTCTGGGTGTTCAATGATGACCCTACACACAGAGAGAAAGGAGGGTACCCAACACATCACAGGCAGAGCATCTTTTCAGATATCACATATAGGTCCATCAATCAATATTTTCTCTATACTACCTCCCCTGTTCTCCCAGGACTGAGACATGACCTGGCCCACCAAATGTGTCTTGATCTACTAAATCACAAATCAGAACAAACAGTTCTCCATGACACATGGGGTCACAATACACAAATCAAGCCATTATGCCAATCTGTGAGGGAGAGCCCTAGAAACTGTGCAGGCTTCATGCTAAGTATAGGAGATCCGACAGGCCTATAGACCTGATAGCACAACTTGGGGTACGGCAATAGCACCAAGCATGGGAGCCTCTGCATTTTCACCCGGGCTCTCCTTTCATTTATGTCCAAAATCCACCTCAGTAGATGTGAGAACTATCAAGAAGCAAATAGTCAAAATAAAGCTACTCATCCTCTTGTTTTCCCTCTCCCTTTTTCTTTTATTCCTTTCTTTTGTCTCCAAAATTTAAACACAGACCAAATGTTTTCTTCTACTTGACCTTAAGATTACATGGCAGTTGAATCTGTATGATGTAGCTGCTTCTTTAATGCTAGGACAGACTTAACATGGATATTGGCTGGTTTGGATTTATTTGTTTTATTTTTTTTTTAGTATAAGTAAATTCAATATGCAATGGGAGGCTTAGGTATTCCAGCACTTTCTGCACAATAACACCAAAGTACTTCCACATGCTAAAAAGCTATCTGAGAGTAATGCCACGGGTCTCAATACAGGGAGATTGGACCTGCATTACTATTTAGCTTAAGGTTTATATTAAATACCTAATGGGCAAGCCCTGAATGAAACAAAGAACAAGGAATTTCTGGGGGACAAAAGCGAAAAGCGTGGGAGTGGGACTTTGTGTTTCAGTTTAAACACTTGGGGTGATGTCACCTGCTGAGCCACATATGATATATATGGCTCCAGCAGAGGGGACAAGGAAACACTGGAGCTTGCAAGAATTTGTTTCTGTTGACCTTTGTTTTTTTTGTTTTAATCATTGAAGGGCACTTAACTGCCCCCAGTATATAAAGGATGACATTAAAAAATAAAAACATTTCAAAAAATTTGAAAGGCTAACTTGTAAGATCTCACTACAACTCCTTTATCAGAAAATGTTCAACTTTACCCTAAAATTAAAGTTGCTTAAAAGAAAAGTTGTCTGAACTCAGTGCTTTGACCCACTGTTGAAATCTTCTTCCTTCTACATACCAAATTACAAAGAAAATTCAATCCTACTGTCTGGAGAACAGAATAATAAAAATAATATCACTCAAGTGAATTAGCACCTCTGGCAATACTGAAAAAGTAACTTAATTATTTTATTGCTTTAGATAACCAAAGCTACCTCAAGACACAGTTGGGCAGAAACACAATCAAGACCAGTAGGCAACACATAAGAAATTAAACTCTATCAGCCCAATATTTAAAACTGTCAGTATTTACTTGTGAATGGAAAATAGAGTACAACAAGGCACCTAATCAGTCTCTGCCTTTACTGCAATCCAATTACAAAGCCAATTAAATCTAACTCTACTTTTTAAAATATGCAATTAATTATGATTAGACACAACTGCCTGTGCATTCACTTTGTACACACAAAACTTGAAATGGATTAGTAAAACAAGGTCCTTGTTGTGTTCAAAGCAATTCTGAGCTTCTTTACTGAAAGCCTTTTACGAATCACACAGATGTTCAGAAAGAAGAATAAAGTTTCAACATGCTGCAGGTTAACACATCCTTGACAAGCACAGGATTGTGAACCTTTCTGCAAAGATCTTAATTGTCAGGACCCTGAGCACACTAATGAGCTTCAACTGCCCAAAGCGGCCCCACTTGGGATCACCCCCCACCCAAACACACCCCCTGCTCCATTTAAGCTCAGGTCTGAGCATCAGACCCTTCCCTAAGCAATGGTACAGGAGCACCTGTTTCCAGCCTCATCTTCTGCCTGGATCCAGATCACTACCAGCCCTATGAAGGGCCACCGAGGGAACTGTCTCTGCCTGTTGTGTTCAGGTACCCTTGGGGAAATGGGGTACTGGTCCTAGCATCACTCTCAGCTCCTGCCTTGGTCCCCTTTCACTGCTCCCTGACACTAACCCTCTCTTGATGGCATGACCTTCCAAAACTTGTTGTGCTCATGGACTGCCTCATTTTTTAAAGCACACTCTTACCTTGAGCTACCACCTTCTGTTGATCCAGAAAGTAATCTGCATTTTAAGCTGCAGTGTTATCCTTAGCTCCCTAAAGTATTATTGGACTTCAGCTGTGGAAGTATAAAAAAAAGGGAAATTCTGTATAAGAAGGCTGTTAGAGGATTTAATACAGATGTGGTTAAAGAATATTGACTTTTAAATTTCTAAAAACACAATTATGGAGAGAATTTTAAATGGCCACCAGATGTCCTCATTTTTATATAAACACTCAGATTACTGGTACTACAGACAGGCTCTATACTTGAATAGATAAAAACCTGTGGTAGCAGACCAAAATCTTCAGGTGGGATGGCAGACTGCTTTTTATAAGAAATTTTTAATAGTGATTGCAATAGGACTAGCTATTTTATTCTGAGAGTTTCAATTTAAACACAGCTGGAAATGCTTTCCCATTGAACTTCCAGAGCCCTCCTTGCTTCTAAGCATACAAAAGCTTCCCTGCTTTGGTGAGAGCCCCAGTAGGGACAGTGCCTGATGCTCTCCAGAGCCCATCCCTCGCTATGGATGTGCTCAGGGAATTTCCTGGGTATCAGGGCTCTGGCAGGCCCGCGGGTGCACCAGCATGTTTTGCCTAATCCCTGTGGGGCTGGCAGATCCAAGGTCTTCAGGTCCAAGCACAGCCTAAAGCTCAACAGACTGACAGAGCTGATGAGAGGTTTGGGGTTTTTTTTAAATATAAAATGTAAAAGGCTTTTAGTGGCTACATCTGAGGGAACCAGATAATTAATGCAGTAACTTTTAATCTAGAGCAGTTCATTTATTCTTCAGACAAACACAGTGTGGTCGATACTGCTTGAACTTCAATATGGGGAAACTTCCTTTACAGTGAGGTTAAATGAGAATTCCTGAGTGCTTTAAAACTGTGCCAACATTCATTCGTGCTAGGATGAAATACAAAAGTTACTGCCTGGCTAGCAAGATGATCCCAAAACACAGGGGAAACTAATAATCCCTGCTAACCTGATTGGTCTTGGTCAAATCTTTTGAAATCTGGTCTCAACCCAGTCAGCTAACTGGAGATCTAATAACTACTCTTTTCCTAACAGTAGACGTAGGACCCTCTTCTCTCTGTAACATCCCATTTCACTTTTCATCCCTAATTCCAGATATGTAGTAGGGGATTTAAGAAGCAAAAGATCAGACTAACAGCTAAGCAGATGT
>NW_010328588.1:30791-62580 GCF_000700745.2 Antrostomus carolinensis
CTGCATAGCAATGATCACCATCCTGAACAGGATTATTGCTGACAAGTCATGAAGGCAGGGTATTTAATTTAAATTAATTTAATTTTTTTGTTTTATATTACTTCAAACTGTTCAACGATTTTTCACTTATGCTAGGGCAAGTGGCAAGGCAGATAGTGCTCAGGGAACAGACAGCACGTGGGAAAGGAGTAGCTCTGGATAAAATGCAAGTCTTTCAACTTTTTCCATTTTCCTGGGCAGAAAAGTGATTAATATTTGATGGGTAAATTCCAGTTTCAATTACTATTTTGATGTGTAAATTGGAAAAAAAAAAAATAATTGTCACTCAAGTATGAGTGACAGTCAAGCCTGAAGTGTGCAGAGATTATAAGGACAAAAGAGGGTATAATTTTGTGTTTAATGACTGTCTGTTTTTGGGTGTTAACATCTAAAACCAAGTTTGGTACTTGACACTGAGTGGGACTCTGAAGAGAGTTTATTTGAAGTATCTCAGTGAGGGAAAGCACACAAATCCATTTTAATGGGATATTTACTCATCATTCCTGGTAATGTGAAAAATACTTAATGTCAATGATGCCTATGAAGCAATGTGCAACAGCAGGCCTACCCAGCTGGGGTATAAACCTTGTTCAATGGGCTCCTGAACATGGATCCCTTTTGTGCTTCTTAATTCTTGGATTTAAAAGTCATCTGCAACTTCCCTGTTACTGTGTGTGTGAGACAGCATGTGTGAAAGCAGCAGCTCTTGCTGGGCAGGAACAGGAAACAGCCTATTTGTGCTGCAGGGGATCTGCAAATTGATATCAGAGTGGGTTTTTACAGCTTTCTAAACTGACTGCTATGTGAAAGCAGTTAGGTCTAACTCCTGACTAGAGCAAAGGCTTGAAGGAAGAGGATAGAGAGTGGGAAATTGTATTTACAACTGTCATCAAAACGTTGATATGCTTCAGTGTGAAACTGCAGGCTGAGCAGAATTAAGTCAGGCTACAAAACAACACTCATAAAAATCCAAGAAAGCAGTAAGTATCTTCAGCAACCCTAGGCTTTCCCCATCTTTCTTTTTAATCCACTTGCCTTGAAGAGCTGACACAAGGCTAGGCTGTCTCACCTCAAACAACTTTGCATACCTAACCAGCACGTCCAGCTGAGCTCACACCAGAGCCCTACTTTGATGTTTCTCATATTCCCACAACTCCACCAGGCTATAGCTGGTGGTGAGTATCTCCAGTAACTACCTGCTCTAAGTGAGCACAAAAGTTTAAATTCTCCATGTGGAACATGAAGGGCTCACCCCTGCTTTGCTGCAGCTACAATAAACTGTACATGCACTCTCAAGCCAGGACAGAGGTCTTTAACCACTGACACTTTTAAGATTCAGTTGGACAGGGTGCAGGGCCATCTTGTCTAGATGGTGCTTTTGCCAGGAAAGGTTGGACCAGATGATCCTTGAGGTCCCTTCCAAGCTACTATTCTGTGATATGATAATACCCTCATTCAAAAGCAATAGTAGGTGTGCAGCAAGAGCTACTTTTGGGTAGGGGAACAGCAGCTTGGTCCCACTACAGGTACCCTTACAGTTTCCTCTGCTGCTTCAGGCAGTGTCAGTGCAACACAGGACAAGGCTGAGTCTTCAAGGGGACTGTGCACAGGTGGACATGCCTCTTCTCCAGGGAGGCAGAAGGATCTAACTTCTGACCTCTGAGGAAGTACAATCCAATCCAAATGAGAGGTTTGTTACACAAAACCAAACAGAAGTCTATAGCCAGTACCAGAAAATAACAAATGCTTCATCTCAAGAAAAAGATCACTTTCCTTTTAGCATGGAAGCAAGGAAAAAAAAAAGTCTTGAGGACTTCCAAAAGATAGCACAGCTATCACAAAGACACACGCCAAGAGCAGGGTTCCTATAAATGGTGTTCCATAGAGAGTAATTATAAATTTACAAGCATTTACAGACATTTCAGTATCTCTCCATTAAGTCTCCCCTCATTAACTGCATGCACCTTTAAAAACAAACTCCAGCCTTCAGAATATTTTATATGCAATAAATTAATGCATCTAAAACTTTCAATATGTGAACATCTTAGAAAAAAAAATATATGTAGCTGACATTTAAGTAAAAATTAACTCTGATTTTTAGGAACAGTGTACAAACAACTCATTTACATATTACTGCTTAAACAAAAACTGTAATATCCAACTTGGGACTGCTGAGCTACCACAAACAGGTTTTCCCATGTTTTACCACCAAATATACATTCTACAAACCTGCAAGTGCTGTTGACGGAGTCCTCAGGACAGTGGTGGTGGCACTGACAGGACAGCTTCTTCTGCGGAGGTGCAGGTGCTGTGCTCTCACCATCTTCTTTTCTGGTCTCCATGCTCAACTTGCCAGAACTTCGCAAGGGCATGTTGTCTAGAAAATTGGCTGTAAATACAAGGGAAGGGAAAAAACAAAACAAAACAACAGTTCTAGGTGGAATTGCAAGACTTGGAATGAATGCCTTCTACTCATCAAAATTTGAGAAAGTTGTATTAACTGAGTGTTCACCACAGAGCAGTTTTCTGTAGAAGCCTCTGAAAAGGTCACCATGGTGTTTGAGGCTTATGGAGCCTCAGCAGCTTTAGATCACAGGTTCTGTTCAAGTTCTGCTGCTGCCAGCATTGCAAAAAAAGAGTTTGTGCTTCTCAGACTGCACAGTACAGCTTCTTTCCCATTGCTTTATGCAGGTCAAATCCGTGGTTACACCCTTGAGCTTTCTTTGTCTCTCTACTTGGCATACCTCTACATCCACTGAACGCTATAAAAAATGAGCGAGATTTATGGTACTCAATGCAGAGCAGAACATGGGCATAAAATTTAACAAAGTTTTAACAGAAAGTGATGTTCTTTCAAGTTCAACAGTACTTTCTGTGACTGAATTGCATAAGCACTACTTGGAAAACAAGGAAAAATAGTTCATTTCTATTAAAAAAAATCTATAAACAAAGTAAAAGGCAAGAATGTTGTTTTAGAATGAACAATGCTGAAATATATGGAGGTGATTACTTCTAAAAATATCAGAGTACTGAATCTCCATGGCGCTGGTGGAGTACAGCTAGAGATGTTGGTGATGGGCTAGAGGCTGTTTAAGAGACTTGCTTCACCCCCTTCACCAAGATCTACTCATAAATATCAGCTTTCACTGCTTGTGAGTATTTTAAGCCTCAAAACCAAAAATGAGATCAGCATGAAAAGCTTCAACTGGCAGTTTCTCACTTTCCTTTTGCTTCCCTGTAAGAAATCTTATTAAAAGGTCATTTAGGAACAGCTGTCTCCAACAGACTAGTTGAAGAGGAGGCTTGAAATTCTTGATTTACTGTTAAGTCTTTAGAAACAATTGGCATTATTACTGTTTCAATTGGCCCCTGAACTTCTGCTTTGACTCTTATTAAAATCTTCCCCAGATCTCCATCACCAGGACTGATATACTGTGGAGTGACAGAAAACTGTACCCTTTTCAGCTCCCTACAGAGAGATGGGGTGGGCAAACAGGCAGAGGTGATAGGAACAAGCAGCTACACTTCAGGACTTGGATGGCAAGCAACAACCCAGGTGAGAGACGGATAAAAGGTCCTGAAGTAGTGGAAAAGTAGGGTTGTTCAACCAGCCCATGCCCTTAGCAGGACTAACAAAGTCCAGTCTGTGCTCCTGGGTGCACAGACCCTGAGCACAAGTGTGCATGTCATGCCTCCCAGCTGCACACCCCCTGCCTCTGCCAGCTCTGGTGGGAAAGCCTTGCAAAATGGACAGGCACTGGCAGACAGGCTTTAGCTTTCTTCAGTGCAACAAGAGATGTGCAAGCTTGTCCCTAGCAAACTAGGAAAAAGACGAAACTTTTTAGCTCTGGGAAAAGTGGGATTTGCAGATAAGAATTTCAGTTAATCTTCTTCATTTAGAGAAGTGTTAGCTTTCTGAACATTACAGATTTTCCACACCTTGCATAAGAGGCATATTAATAATATTAAGGTGATACGCATGATAGACAATCATTCACAATATCAGACTATAACATCTATGAAAT
This sequence comes from Antrostomus carolinensis, assembly GCF_000700745.2. Taxonomy (NCBI): domain Eukaryota; kingdom Metazoa; phylum Chordata; class Aves; order Caprimulgiformes; family Caprimulgidae; genus Antrostomus; species Antrostomus carolinensis. Next base: position 34,856 of record NW_010328588.1, read on the forward strand.
ACAAAACTCATGGCTCAATCTTTGCTCGGTACCTTTGTGTTCCACTGAAACTGACTGGATTTTTGATTACCTCACCTCTTCTTAAATCAAACCAGAAAACTAGTTACAAAACATATACGAACTATGGGCTTGGAACCCTTGTGCCCAGCATCAAGATACTAATCAGATTAATGACACAACTGGATGCCAAGTCCCACACTGGTTTTCCTAACTTCTGTCAAAATTAGAACTAAATGGATGAGTTCACTCAAGACACATTCTGTATCTATGTACTCATAGCTGTACTTAAAGATGCAGTAGGTGCTTAAATTAAGAAAAAAAAAAAAAAAAGCACTGCTGTTTGTTTCTCGTAATATAATTATGATATTTTAAAACGCAGCCTGCATACAACAAATTAGTATCAACAGACGTTTGCTCCCTGGGTCACAGGATTAGAGATTAATTCTCTTTCAATCAGCAATTTTTGTCTGTATTACTTTGTTATCATTGAATAGGGAATATTCAACTATTAATATTCCTGTCAAGGACTTTCAGACTTCAAGCTCATGAGGCAACAAAGTGAACTTCTAGCTCATGAGGTAACTGAGTGAAATAGTTTGCTCTGTGTATTCGGAGGGCAGAAGACTGGTTGACAGAGTCCTCTGGGAGGAAGTCCTAAAGGGCCAAGGAATCCAGGAGGGCTGGACATTCTTCAAGACAGAAATCTTAAAGCAGACCATCCCCATGTGCTGAATGATGGGCTGGCAGGGAAGAAGACTGGCCTAGCTGAACAGAGAGCTTTGGCTGGAACTCAGGTAAAAAAGGAGAGTTTATGACCTTTGGAAGAAAAGGCAGGCAACTCAGGAGGACTACAAGGATGTCATTAGGTTATACAGGGAGAAAATTAGAAGCCCAACTAGAACTTAATCTGGCTACTGCCATAAAAGACAATTAAAAATGTTTCTATAAAGACATTAGCAACAAAAGGAGGGCTAAGGAGAATCTCCAGCCTTTATTGGATGCAGGGAGAAACATAGTGACAAAGGATGACAAAAAGGGACTTAATGCCACTTTTGCTTCAGTCTTTAATAGTAAGACCAGTTGTTCTTGGGGTACCCAGCCCCCTGAGCTGGAAGACAGGGACAGGGAGCAGAATGAAGCCCCCATAATCCAAACAGAAGTGGTTAGTGACCTGCTACACCACTTTGACACCCACGTCTATGGGGCTGGATGGGATCCACCCAAGGGAACCAAGGGAGCCGGCAGAGATGCTCACCAAGCCACTTTCCATCATCAGCAGTCCTGGCTAACCAGGGAGGTCCCGGTGGAGTGGAGGTTAGCATACGTGATGTCCATCTACAAGAAGGGCTGGAAGAAGGATCTGGGGAACTACAGGCCTATCAGTCTGACCTTGGTGCTGGGGAAGTGGTGGAGTCACCATCCCTGGAGGTATTTAAAAGACATAGAGATGTGATGCTTAGACATGGTTTAGAGGTAGACTTGGCAGTGTTAGGTTTACAGTTGGACTCTATGATCTTGCAGGTCTTTTCCAACCTAAACAATTCTATTATCATTTCTATGGCTCTTTCTATAAGCTATCTACAGTTTCAGCTGGGATGTTCTGTCAGCAAGGAGTGCAAAAACAAAAGCATTTTTAAAATCTAGCACAAAAAAAAAATTAAAATGTTTAATTACACATCTCAAAGTGCGTGAAGATGTTAACTTCAGACAACTAAATACTTTCCTCATAATACATACAACTGTAGGTCATTCCTTTTTTCAAAAAAATGTTTAAGGCAGTCACACTCCAATGCAATCTGTGCCCACCATGCATCAGGGATGTGATCATTAACAGCTTCTGCAGAACTTGCCATAAACAACAGCATCTTACATCCCTAGACCTGGTTGTAGTCTTGGTTAAAGACAGGTGGGAGCTGCTGAATTAGAATCAGAAATCTGAAGTACCATCAAAACATCACAGGTGGCTATTTAGAGATTTAGTTTGGTTTTTAGAAAACTTAGGACAAATGGGCTGACATTCAAATGTACACTTTCCAAGAGTCTGAAGTAGGGATGTAGCCTAGAATTTTGCTTTCAGCTAATGCCCAGGGTCAAAACTAGTGTAAAATTATTGCAGTTTAGTGTCAAATACATCAAATAAAATTCAAAGAGGTAACAATATACTTTCAATCAGACAATTTCCTACCTTCTAAAAAGAAAAGCACATCTCACTCCATTCCTGTTGTTCCTTTAGCTAGCAACCTTAAATTCCTAGATGCTAGCTAAAAAGATGGCCAGATCTTTTGCCTCTGAAATTTAAATGGCTCACCCAGCAGATAACTTTGGAACATGTAAGAATTCTCCCTCTCAGAGTTAAGTTTCAACAAGGTCTTTTGACTTCTACATCTGCTTGACTTCAGAGTAAAAAGATTTTCAGCAGTCCCTCCCCCAAAACGTAACATGTGGAAAGAAACCCACAAGAGATTTCCAGGTTGGCAACACGTTCCTCCTGACTGCAGGTGTGAAATGCAGTTTGGGACGGTGAACAGGCTACTCGTCTTCCATTTGCTGCTGTGCTGTTACAAGCATGTGTTGGTCATGCAGCCCTGACTCTGTCTAGGAATTAGAAGCCCTTTGGGTTTTGAAAGCTCTCCTAAGGAGCTATGTCCAAGTACCCTGAAAGCAAGGATTTCAGGCTATTTAAATTTGGCTGCTTCTCTGCTGTAGCCTATTCTGTTGCAGTCTGCTATGGCCAGCTTCCCATCCCTGATGAACTGAGCACAGCCTGGGACAACTGCAGAAAAACAGAGGTATCAGAAATAAGGTTATTTTAGTCTGATGAGAAACTTACTGACTGCATCAGGGAATTAATCAAATTGTATACCTTCATGAAATTTAATTTACTTTATCAGATTATCCCTCTTTTTCCACAAAAATTCACCAGCATATACAAAGCACCTTCCACCACAATGGACAGGCAGGTGGCCACTGGGGCTTTTATGTATCTTTGAAGTAGTGCTCCTGAGAAATACTGTCTTCTAGAAGACTGGGACCACTCAAAATTGTGATGTGATGCTCTCTGTTACGAATCTCTACCTGGGAGATGGGGACTGTGTGCTCAGAAGCAGCAGGCTACTGTTGTTTTTTTTTCCAAATGTGTTAGTGTGTCTTTCGCCATGCTTTGCTTCACCTGAGCTCCTTTACAGAAAGGCAAGTCTAGAAAGTACAGGAAGATCCCGGAGCAATGAGAAGGGAAATGACGAAAATAAAGTGCTGCAAAATAAAAGCATTATCCTGGATAACCACGAGAATGACTAATGTCTAAACACCAATTAACCTCCGTGCCAACAAATAATCCTACTTAGACATATTCTTCCATTTTGCTTCCTATCCCTTCCAGACTTCATGGTAATCTATGAGCAACCAGTTTTCATATCTAAATACTAACTTTCTCATGCAGCAAACCCTTTCATAGTTTCTCAGTTTGTTTTGCTATCTTTTTTTAAAAGACAGAGAAGTAATCACAGATCCACACTCTGCAACCATAGTGCAGTAACTATCAGGATGAACTATATCTTGATTTTAAATAATGCCCATCTCTTAATGTACATTCAGTCCTCAAGATCTCTGCTGTGGCTGCCAATAAGTACTCCAGCCCCTGCCAACTGTAGCCATAGTTATGCAACTTGGACAGGAATTTCTCCACTAGAATCTGGATAAAGCCCAATAGCTCGTTTCACACCGGCCCACAGCCATCAGATGGTAATGACTTTTGGGCACTGCTCTAAGACTGGTAATGTAGGAGGCGAAAAGCTCTGTATTCTGTTACTCTATGTTCTGTAGTCCAAATTTTAAATGATTCTGTTCCCAGAGGATGAATAATTAGCAATAGTTATCTTAACAGATTGATTTCTGTGCCACAGATGTGTGACTAATGTGCTGTCTATGCAGTGAAGAAAAAGCAGATCTTCCACAACTTTGCATGGGTTTGTCAGGAGTAAAAGTCAGACTTGTTCCTTCCCAAAACATATGCTAAGGGCAACAAATACATCTATTCAGGGGAGGAAAAAAAGAAAAAAATCAGAGTGCTGTGCTCACTCCTCTTTCTACATAGGGTATCTGAAGCCTCAAACTAAAGCAGTACCATCTATTTGCACGTTTCCAGGCTGATAACAACAATGTTTGGCTAGCAACAGTACCCACTGATGGGGAGCGATATTTATTGCTTCAGAGAAGGTACATGCCTAGGAAGCTTTACACATCATGGAATGGCTGTTTCAGCTGTTCCTTTGGGCTGGAAATTTAAGTACATTCACACAAAAGTGTCTGAACAGTAATTAAAAAACACAAACAAACCATCTAAACCTCAAAAGAAAATCACTCAATTTGATAAAACTGTTGGATGAGAGTTTTAAAGCCCAAGTTTATTTCATCCTGTACTTGCCTATACAGTTAGTGTGCTATTCCTCAAATCATGCTTTTATTAAAATACAAAGCTATCATACAACAGGAGTTTCCTATGCTACACCATAAACTACAGCCTGATGACTTCCCACCAGGCCAGGGTTATACCATCTACATGATTGTTTTAAGAGAAAGGGAAATAACTAACTGCTAACTCACTGTACTTTACAGTCATCAGATAAAAGAATTTCCATGGGATATTTTTTTGGCAAATAGTCAGCAATGAAAACACAGTGCAGTCAAAGAAGCTGAAATAAATTACACTGCTTAACTCAGCCTGATCTACTGTGTAAAATAGTCAAGAGGCAAAAGTAAAACACTTTTTATTGGTGACAATCATACAACAGAAGGAAAAATGGATCATGACAGTTTCCCTTTGATGGATATTCAAGGCTACTATAAAACTCAAGGAAAGATCAGATGCCAAGACATGCATATTTTTGATCCAAAACCACAGTAAACAAAATCTGGTATAAAAGCACCAGAAAAATGAAAACAATGTGTCTTCCCTTTTACTGTGTAACTGTACTGCACTAGTGAGCCCACAGTGAGGTTGGTATCAAACAGTGTTTGAAAATAGCTGTACCTGGATATACACCCACTTTAATAAACTGGCATACTAAAAAAACTGTAGCATTGTTGGGCTTATCATGTATGATTTGCTAAATTTCCCATCCAGGCCAGATTTCCGGTACACCAAAGTATGTAGAACCTACACACTGCTCCTACACATATTTTAAAATTTGGGGTGGTTTTGCTTCTATTCATGATACAAATAAATAAGGTTTACAATCTGATTTCATTTTAAACAATCTGTCAAGGTAGCTTTCTTAAAAACTCTTTCTGTCCATATTCATAGAATTGCCACCGAATGCCAATACGGCTTCATATATATGGTGCTACTTTAAAGTAAAGTTTTGGGTTTGTTTTTTTGTTTTTGGTCTGCCTCCCACCCCACCCCCCCAAAAATTGCTTTTGCATTTGGTTTGAAAAGGATTAGGACCCTTCTCCAAAAAGTCTGTTTAAACCATCTTAATCGCACTTAAGATTATTAGCTTAATATGAGCTGTGACAAAGCCACTGAGACAAGACCCTTCAAATTAATACTCGTACCATACTATTCACAACTTAAAAATGCAAAGACCTCTTTGGTGTCATAACCCACAGAAAATGCAAATGTAATGTGCTGTCCACCATTACATCACAGTTTGATTGAGTGTTACTTTTTCCTGGTTTCCTCTCATTTATTATGCACAGTTAATCTTTGACATATTTTTAATTTGGAAGAAAATGAGAATTGGTTGGCACACTTTTCATAGCATGAGATAGTGTACCAACAGAACAGAAAAAACTACAAAAGAAAGACAACTTTTAAATTTCCAAAGGAAAGTACATGCAAAGTGTTTTAGCCTGAAGGCTTGGACTCAGTAAAGTCTACCCCTACCCACTGTAATTCCCCATTAAAAAAGCATTTCCTCAACACTTTTGAATGTCTCACTTAATTCTACCTTCTACAATCCTTTGGTTCCATGACAGATAAAAGTTTTTAAAATGTAAGTAAGTTTTTAATATTTGCAAAGATGAATGAGAAGGTATTTCACATAATTCTCATTAAGATGTCAACATATTTTCTTCATTTCTAATCTCTTTTCAAGACCCACATTTTACACAGCAAATTTAAAGGTAGCATGCATTGGAGCTACCATTATTGTTTTCTGAATTGTGTGTTCTTGTGCAATTCAAAATGCAAATTATGCAATTCAATATTTTCCAAATACTTGTGTAAAAGCATTACTGTTTGATGCATGTATGATGATAACAGGCAATAAAACTTGAATAGTGAGTTGCAAATATTTTAGGAATACTAAGGAAAGACCCAAGGTCTGATCTGAGAATGACTGACTCTTCTGACTTCATCCCCTGAAGGCTTTTGACTCGTAACAGAGCATCACTGGGAAAAAAAAAAAAAAAAAAAAACAAAAAACAGAAGAGATGCAGGTGCAGCTAAATCAGACCTCTTCTGATCTCCCCAAAGTGTTAGTATTTAAGGTACCACAAAATAATTAGAAAGGGATATTTATTTCAAAAAGGCACATTAGCCTAGCTTTGTGAGAAAACATGAGGAAATTAAGTTTTCCATGGTGGCATTACTTTATACATTGCTTCATTTATCAATCTAATTTATATTCAGTGCCTACATTTACTTTACAGGATAACTTCAAATAGACAATAAGCTACTGAATACATACAGTGTACAAAGGCACGTTAAAGGATAGTGTCATGTCTTCATTAAACTTACAATATTCCTTACCACAGAAAATAAAATTAACTATTTCAGTTAATTTGCTGAAGCAGTTTCTTTGAAATAAGTTATTTTTATCTCTCATTACTTCTATGTGCCTGAGCTTTTTCACTTCTTCGTCAATGGCACCTTGGGAAAATATCTAGCTAAATGTAATCAAAACTCATGAAACTATGCCAGCTGCAAAACCCCATCTCCAAGCTGTGAGTATCATCTGATCAAAACAGGGAATGGCAACTCAGGTACCAAGATGTGAAACAAGCAGTCTGGATATTAAGCTACAAATAGCGGAGTCTGTTCCCCACTCTTCATTTAGAAAATTTTTATGTAAAGAAAGATAGGAAGATTGCTGTTAACATCCAAAAGTAGTTCTCTCTGGTTTTAAGTTGCAAACCCCACATACACTTGTAGTTCCAAGCAGCAAATGCCACCATCAGGAGATTATGCCAATGTCACTACAAGCAATCTTGAAAACTCTCCTGAGCACTAGCAACAGAGAAGAAATTAATACAGGCAGGAAGCAATGCAACATGATGTCATTACTACTAAACTATGCTTTGCTAACTGATCAAAGATTGCAATGGGAAAGCTGTAGATTTTTACTTATTATTATTTCATATGATATTTAGATCGAGGCGTTCAGACAACGGCATTTAAAAGAAACAGCAATAGACAGCTTTGACCCTGTGGCTCTCTCATATATGTTTAATAAATCATTATCACTCCTGTTCCCTTTTCCAATGAAAAGAAACCCTAGAGCACCATGCCAGTAGTCAAGACAAAAATAGTGCCTGGAAGATAAAAATATCAGCTAGCCATTCTCACCCCAACATCAAAGACTGCACCTGTATATTAAAATATAATTAGCATGTGCACATGCCACGTTTGCGGAAGCCAGTGCCAACATTATTCATAGGTGCCAGTGCCCTTATAACTGCCTGGGTTGGGCTGTTCGTGAGATATGACATATCCCCAGCTCAGCCTGAAGAGCAACCTACTTCAAAAATCACTCCCTCTTTTCTCAATCCTACCATGTTGCAGTCGTTCCGTCTCACTTCTCACAAGAATAAATTAAACAATATATACAATTACAAAACCACAGCTATCATATATCTATCTTATGACATAAGGATGCTATATTGTTGATGGCTTCTTTAAAATTTTATGGCCATACACATGTAACTTTCTTTAAACTTGGTTTATTGATTAGCTTATCACAAATGCTTCACAAATACTGGGGATGAGGATGCTTCCTACCAACTCCCCTCCTCACTTTTCCTTAAGTGCCTATCTCCCAGAAGGCCACATTATTTAGTGTCTGAAAAAACACTAGTATATTTTGATAATTTTTCATGGGTGGACGCCCTCAGCATCCCTAAATCCCGCATGTTTATGACACACTCAGCAACTAACTGTCACTGAATGAAGCACTCAAGGATCTGCAAGGATTTTTCTTCCTGGAGGCAAATGCCACCCAGCCAAGTCACCAGGCCAAGCAGTGTTTTAAGTAACTGAACAAGTGGCAGCATAAATTCTTGCCCTGTTCAGTTGCCAAGGCAGGGACTGAACCGAATTGACTGCCGCTACTGTTGGTCTCACCACACTTGCCGAGTAGGGATTTGAACTGCATGTGTAGAAATCATAAGCAACAGAGAAGATCTTTGTGTTTGCAAAGGAGGGCTCAGGCACAAATCTTATCTTCTGCAAATGCAGCTGAATGCAAGAGAAAGTGTCATTGACTTACTCACTTTGACAGAAAACAAATAAATCCATTTAAAGGGGGAGGAAAGCATCTCTATTGCAAACCAAAATTAATTGCATGCGTGAAAAAACAATAATCAATTTTGACCACAGACATAAGCATTATGGTTCTCCTTAAGTGTTTGAGCGGCCTAAAAGCATTTCCCTGTCTGAACGCTTCAGAGCATCTGCTGAGGTTGCGTCTGGGCAGGAAGGAGGCGTGTGCCACCCGCACCCGATGCCACTGCCACCAAACCATCAACTGGTGCCCATGGGCAGGCTGCCATGCTTGCCCACCAACTTGGATATCTGGAAGAGAAGGAACCATCAGCCATCAGCCCCACCGGGTTTTCATGCTTTTATTTTTTCCAATATCATATGGCTACATCTTCATAAACGCACTTCATAAAGCACCTAAAAGTCTAAGGAAGAAAAGTGAACTGCAAACACTCGTAAAACTTGTATTCCACATGCTCTATGACTTGACCAGAAGTTTTCAGGAGCTGTGTTGACTGCCTTTCTCTCCTTAAACTTTCACTATAGGGTATGAAGCAAGAAAGAATTCTAGACAAATGTAAAAATTTTGCTTTTTGTTGTGTTGTTTGGTTTTTTGTTTTTGTTTTTGTTTTTGTTTTTTTCCCTCAACCCAGCCATATATTAATAGTAATTAAAAGTTTTAGGAGAGAAAGTACATTTAGTTATATTATTTGGCTATTTTTCCAATTAAGTAGTATTTTAAAAGCATAGAACAGATGCAGCATTTTAATAAGCATTACTGACATATACGTGAGCTATATATTGCCAAACTATCTTTAAAATTAGAAAGAAAAGTGTCTATTGCTAAGGCTAAATCATCCTCAAAACACAAACCTGGCATCAAAATTGTTCTGTTATTACCAAAACATTTATTTTTAAATTAATTTAAAAACCAAAGATTAATATAAAAGCACATATCAGAAGAAAAATAGAAACATCCTTTTAAATTCATTGTCAGGCTGAATGGCAATTACCAGGTCTTCTAAAAATCTCTTTTTTTTCCCCCTCTTTCCTCACCAAAAAAGGGAACAGGAAATCTTTTATCTGCAGTATTTTCCCCATAAATCTACCACATCTTTCCTTAAAACCAAACTAACCTAAAGGTTTGCAGCAGACCCCTGACACCATAAAAACTCTGACCCACGGACCAAGAGAATGAATAGGAAATCTCCTGTATGTTCCCCATCTGCAAGAACTGAAGCTTCAAACCCAAGAGGGCACACATCACGAGCAGCCGGTTCCCGCCTCCTGTGGGGCTGCCCCACATCTTGCCAGTGACCCAACAATGTGCTGTTTTCAGTCACGCGTTTCCCTCTTTGACCTTTCTGCAAAACCCACTGAACTTCATTGGTTTATTTTTTTTTTTAATCTCTTTAGTGTTCTGCCTAAACCAGGCTTAAAAAAAAAAAAAAAAAAAAAAAAAGGGGGGGGGGGGGGGAGAAAATAAAAGAGAGAAAAAAGAAAAAGTAAAAAAAAAGAAAAAAGGAAAAAAATGTTGGCGGTGGGGGAAGAAAGCACAAGTGCTTTGTGAGCTGAAAAGCTAAGCCTTCTACTTACACTGGGTTTCCGCGGGCTGGCTACAGAGCTGCCAGATTCCCCAAAGAGGAGTCATGTGAGGAGGCCGAGGGCAGCTCGGGGGGCTCCGCTAAGCAAACACAGCACCGTGAGCTGGGCTAATCCTGCACCTGTGGCCTGTTATCCCCCAGTAAAGAAATGTAGTCCAGGCTGCCTCTGCCTAATACGGCTCAGCTGTTTTTCTCTGTACTCCCTTTGATTGTAAGCTGGCAAACAGTATTATTTCAGCCAGCCACAAAGCAATATTCAGCCTACATAGGATACGACAGTAGAAAGGTGAAAGAAAAAAAAAATAAAATATTGGAATTACAAATAAAAGAAAGATTCAGAGCAATACAGAATTTGTAACTATTTCCAGATGGTTGACAGCGGCTTCCAAGGTCAGTATGTGAAACGCACGTTGGAGCTGGAGCCTTCTGCTCCCCACCTCCCCTTAAAGTGGGTCTAGCTGCGAAACGGAACACACCAGAGCGGCCTCGCTCTCATTGACCCAACTCAATACATGTTTTCCAATGAACGCAATCACAGTAAGGTTTCAATGTTTTTTGTGCTTCCTCTTGTTTACTTTGTAGGTAAAACAAAAAATGCTGATAGAGAACAGACTATTAAAATAGATGGCACTCAAACAGCAATTTGCCTTTTTTTTTTTCCCCTAGAGGAAAGGGTCACCAAAAAGGTCATGAAGTTGCTACCAGGATACACAGGTTTTATCATAGCATGCCACAAAAAATGCTAGGAAACTTGATAAAAACTGTTTACAAAAAGCAGCAAAATTTGGTCCCGTCATGGACAGGTAGCAAGAATTTCACTCCAAGGTAGAGACATAACGGTTGAGAGTAATTAATTATCTTGATACTTGTCTTACAAGTTGACTAACCACCATTAAAAATTCCTTGTAATTGTGATCCATACAGATACATAACAGAAGAATATTATTTTTAAAAAGACCCAACAGATTATTATTTCACATCTTTGAAATAATTTAGTTAGCTTTAACTTTAATGCAAGGAAAAGTCATCTGGTAATTTATTCCAGATAACATGGTCATTTAATATATCACACCCGCTTCACATAACATCTATAATTTCCATGCTAGTACATCACTTTTAGAGATGACCTATAGCTACTGTTACTAATCAGCTTTTTTTCTTTCTTATACTAAGCTGTAAACATCAGACATTGCAGTCAGAACATGCTCACAGCATTTTATACTTAATTGCTTTTCTCTACAAAAAGCTACTTCACTTTCTGCCCCATCATTGCCTAACATAATTCCATGTTTGGGAACTGGTAATGAAAATAAGAGGTATTTGCACATTCAAATCTATGTGCCCAGTTTCTTGTTGGAAGGTTTACTGATGCTGCTGTTTACCAATGGGATGATTTCTAAAGAAGTAAGAGTTATGAGAAAATGCTAAATACTAATCTGGAACTATGTTGTAATGTTCAGGTAGAAACTGCTTTTCAGGTGCTCCTGGCAGCCATCACATTCCTCCTCTTCAACTCTCCAAGAGCATCCTGCTCATTCTACCTTGTGTCTATTGTAACCCATTCACGGGAACATCCAATAAAAACATCTTCAGAGCTGTAAGCAGTGTTTTGAATTTGCTTTCTTTTTATAGTGTGGCCTTCACACTGTATGTGGCATTACCCAGGCAGTGCTCTGTACCAACCTGCTGTTCTCCAGTCAATACAAAGCTCAAAACCTACTTTTAAGATAATGTGAAAGCTCAGGAAAAAACAATTTAAAAAACATGGAAGCTGAACCATAAATAAGACTGATACGAGTTTCTTTAAGTAGGAACAGCTTTCATATACAGCTCGTTTTACAACTGGTCACTCACCTAAATGTTTACATTTAATTAGCTTTTCAAAACAGTGGACTAGATGGCTGTGGAGACACAGGAATTAGGTACAGAGACTGTTTTGTATGTCACTAGCTAAAACTGACCTCAAGCCAGCAAAAGCTGGCTGCTGGATTGCCTATTTGAAACCAAAACGTTTTTCTGGTTGAAATTCTTCAAGGACAATATCCATCTCACAACACCTATATTTGCAATTTCCAATAAATACTCTTCTTGCAATTTAAAAAACCTCACGTAAAAGATCATATTGACAAGCTGACAGAAGCGCAGAAGAATATTGATGCTTAGCACCATGAGGCATTGTTACTCCCCATGTTACTTGAGCGACTTTTGTTCCCAAGGTAATAATAATATAGCATTTCTTATGGTGGTAAATCTACTCCTTTTTTCTTTCTTTCCCGTCTCTCTTCCTGAAGCATGCACTTAAGCCTATTACAAAGGCAAGTCTACCACTCTCCATTCAGGAACCAAGCCAGAGGACTTGTCAGGAAAATATAAAAAGGCATCTTACTTGCATTAATACATTAAAATGCCGTAAAAAAAAAAAAATTCCTAGGACAAAATACAGTAATTGCCAGCTGTCTCATTATTTCCTCATCTTCTTTCAGCCCCCAACACAATGCCTCCGTTAGGCTGCCTGCCAATGATGTTTAGAACATTAAAAATATCCCCCATTCCTGCAGAGATTTCATGTTGCAAAATGTGCTCTGATGGGCAAAACTGAAGCAAATATAAGAGTAAACTGGTGTTATTTACTTTAAATGATGAGGGGAGCGAGACTACTGTGTCAACTGTAGTCAACAGCTGTCAACTCACACTCGAGTTTGTATCCGTATTCCTAGGGGAACAGTTCAGTGATAGGAGGTTAGAGGTGGCCGAGGACAAATTTCAGTTCCCAATTAACACTACTGAGCCATGAAAACCTTGTCTACCAGGCGCCATCACATACAAACTATCCTCCCACTGCACAGGGCCCTTGCTCTCTGCAGAGTTCAGTGTCTCCTGACTTGCTCAACAGTGTAAGCAGAGGGATCATTAGTTATGACTGGCAGAGTCTAGGAGATAATGTTGACTCTTATTTCAGGAACTATTAAGCTATAAACACTGCTCTGAAAGCCATTTATCTGCATTTAAAGATAAACAGAGAAGCTACTCAATTAAGTAGATTGCAAGAAATAAGCTACAGATGCCAAAGCGAGCAACTTTTAAATTCCAAAAAGGAAAATCTGTGCATTTAATAAGCATAATTTTATACCACAAAATTACTGAGATGAAAGTTCATAAGCAGCATAGCTTAACCACTCCGTGATGTCTGATAAAGAAATACAAATCAAAGTGTAATTACAAAACAGTTAATTCCAAGCAATGTAAATTATATTCACTTACAATTTCCAAGTTACTACCACAGATACCAATTATGAAGTATAACATTATAAAGTGGCAATCCTTGTACAGCAGTATTTACATTTTATCTTCACATCACTACAATTTTGAAATGAGATGCTATCCCAGACCTCTGCAAATGAGATAAACGCAGAATCTGTCATGCCTGAATCTGCACTTGCTGGGGAGAACATTCTTACTGAGATAAGCAACAGAGTATGAAATTATTTTCTTGAGTCTTGCCAACTAACCAAATTTTTAACTGAATACTGTTCATCTATTTGAACATATCTCTATGAGATCTTTAAGATACTACTTTAATAAAATTAAAAGAAAAAAAAAAACCAACACTCCAAACCACTAAAAAGCATACCCACAAAATATTTTCCAGTATCCTTTAAAAAGATGTCAAATACAAGGCATTCTAAGCGTCAAGAAAAGATAAAATTTTCTTTTTCTCTCCTTTTTTTTTTTTTTTTTTTTTTTTGGCCACAAAAATTAAAAACCTGATCTTTCCTCACACTTCCAGATGCCAGAGATTTTCAAGCCAGTTCTGAGGTCAGACAGGGGAACACACAGGTGCACCGCACGTCGGCAGCTGAAAGCTTGCAAGGTTGCACCGGAACCTGATCTTCCCCCCTCACCCTCCCACCACATTCCTGCAGGCATTAGAAATGCTCCCTGAAGGAATATTACCCTAATGCGGACTAATTTTCCGCAAACAGCTCCAGCTTCATTAAATCTCTTCTTTATCACCATTGTTCAAAGAAGTTTTTCTGGTAATATTGAACTCCCCTATGCCCATCTAAAAAGAAAAGAAAATCCTTTTATGTTCTCTCCAGTATCATTTCTCCTATTCAGGTCCACTGGCACTACACAATAGATTCAATAAAAATATTCAGTTTCATCATATGGTAGTAATGTCCTAAAGCCTATGACACAGAGATTAAGAGAGAGAGAGGTTCTGTTCCCATAAATAAAGAGATCACTCTCCAAGCAGAATTTGATGGATTTATACGGGTGACTCATCTCAGCAAACAGGGAAGCCCAAGTGAATTAACAGGACAGGAGTCCTAAAGCAGTTGTTTTCCTGGACCTGTAATTCTTCGCGCTCCTGAGATGGCCTTATCCTCTTCCCTAGACAAAAAGAAAAAGAGCCACAAAAATGATCCGAGGGCTGGAGCACCTCTCCTGTGAGGACAGGCTGAGAGAGTTGGGGCTGTTCAGCCTGGAGAAGAGAAGGCTCAGGGGAGACCTTATTGTGGCCTTTCAATACTTGAAGGGGGCCTAAAAGAAAGATGGGGACAAACTTTTTAGCAGGGCCTGTAGCGATAGGGCAAGAGGTAATTGTTGTTTCTGAACTAGACTCACAAAACAAGCCAAAGCGATAGCCCTAAGCGAGACAGCAGCTGCTCCCCTCTGGACAGCCCAGTTACAGACTGTACCGCAAGGAGACAAAGCGTGCAATGCTGTGTAGTGCACGTGCTCTGATGACCCACGTGGTGCCAAGCACAGAAAGAATGATTTTCTGGAAAGAAAAATCTAAGTGTCATATTTTACACCATTTATAGACAAAAATTAAAACCATGTTTTCCATAATTTATTATTCTGTTCTTCAAATGTTTCTTCTTTCCTGTTTTCCCTCAACCTACTTTCCTCCATAATGTTTTAAGCATTTAATTTCTTTTTCTTGGTCCTCTTTTTTATATTTGTTTATTTCTTCATGGAGTTTTCTTTTAAATCAACCAAGTAAGTTTCTTTCCAAAAACTCATTTTGCCTCTACTTATATTCCCCTGGACCGCCTCCCTCTCTCTCTCAGTTGCCTTTCTTCTCTTCTATAACCTGATCCCTCTTCCCTACTCCCTCCCACTTTCCAAAGATGCTTTGACAAGCTCATTCATATTTTCCCTGCTTTCACTCGTGTTCTCCTCAATTCCTGAATGATTTATGTCAAATCATCTGACTCTGACTCCTTCCTCAGCCTTTCTCCTTCCTCAGTCTTTGTGGATCTGCCCCACTTTCACATCTCTCAAAGCATGTGCAATATGGACTCCCAATCCCAAACCAGACACTGCTTGCTCCCAGCTGGTAGTACCTGTACACCCAGCACACAGGGAACGCGACACACTCAGTCGTCTTCAGGAGGGCAACCTCCACATGTCCTTCCTGCTGGACCTCATGCTTCCCTGGGAAGGGAAGCCCTTCTCCCTTCCCGGGTTTCCCCCTGGGAAGCACCCCAAACTGACTGCTGCAGACTGGAGCATGGGCAAGAAGAGCACTGCTACCTCTGAGGAGAAGGAAAAGCAAACTGGAGACAGGCAACAGCCCTCTGATGTGATGTGTTGCTTGCCAACTCACAAGCTGACATAACAAGCTGCTTTCTCTTCCCTGATCATGTTTTTTTTGTTTGTTTTTGGGTTTGGTGGGGGGGTGGGGGGGAGGGTGGTTGGTACACTTTTTACAGAAGACGCAGATAAAAGAACAGAGGCTGCCATCTACATATTTCATCTGAGATCCCATCTGGAGTTCACCAAACTTCCACTAGCCCATTAAAATTGAATTACAAAACCTTGACTTCAGCAAAAATCAATGAGAAGTTACAACTAATGCCAACAAGATATAGCAGCATGGGTCTTTTAAAGGAAGTCACTTGCAAGGAAGTGGCTATGCTCACCAATATGAATGAAAAAAAAATAATCAGATTTTTCTTCCCCTTTCTTCTTCTTAGCTATTTTAAAGAGATGAAAATTGTCATCCAGCTGAAGTTTCATTTATTTCTGCTCCAGTCAATCTCTAAAAATACTCCAAGTCATAAGAAAAAGGGGCCTACAGCAAATATGTGTTTCAAGCTGAGATGCTGTGTAATTTCAGAGAGAAAGAAAAATATTTTCCCAAGCTTTCAACTTTTCATTTGTATAAAATAGTTTATTTTATAGCTAGGTAAAGATGTAAAATTAAACTTCTTCATTAGTGTAATGTACTGTAACTCACTATAAATACTGTTAACATAACTAAATGCATGAATTGTGCAACATTTTCCATCAGAATTTGTAAGGGAATAGATGCCAAATATAGGGTAAAAAAATATAAGAAGTCAGCTTTCTTCTATAAAATAGCAGAATTCTTAAAGAATGTGTTGGTGGTCAAGTCTCTGACAAATACGAGGTTGTTTTAATGCTACACAGCCTGACTATTGGTCTGATCAACCTTCACTAAAGAATAAGAAAAACTATTTGGATAGTCTGTAAATAAGCACAGGGAGTATTATTTTCCTATAAAGTCATCTGAAATTACTCCCTCCCAACTTGTAGTTCTTATTGTTGTTCTTTTAATGAACCACTGTTAAACTAATTCCCTACTCAACTCTGCAACAGAGGAACAATATTCGAAAGCCCTTTCCTGGGTGGGGACCGTACTGGATAAAACAACCAGGATCACTAAGTTGTAGCCAGATGGAGAAGGAAAAGGGTAAAACCAGTTTTTAAGGATGGATGTGATGACTATAGACATTCACACACTTTCCTACATGTAACAATTTATATTTCTACACTGTTTTCCTTCCCAAAGTAGCTTCCCCTTGGACTGAAGGTGGTGAACAGAAGTACCATCTCTGTGAGCTAAAGAACCAGGCTGATCTCCATGCCCAGGCTGTGGAAAAATCCTTCAAAAATGCCAGCTGATTTGCCCCAACACAGAGTTCACTTTTTTCCCCCTAAGTCATTACTATGCCCAGGGAAATTGAATTAAAAGATTTAGTAATACATTCAGCAGAAAATCAATGTAAATGCTTAAACATGTGTGACATCAGAAAATATGTCAGTTTTAACAATTTTCTTCTGTAAAATATACCATAGTCAGGTTATAAGTAACTAACTAATCTTACTCAAGATTACTTCTTTAGAATACTGTACTTGCAGGTCCGTACAGCTGCAACGCCTGCTTTGTTCGCTGACAAAAATGATACATAACACAGATGGCACGAACCCAAGAATGCCAATCGGAAATTCAGCTGCAGCTATGACTAATGTTTACCAAATTGATAGTGAGCTATGGTTGTAGGATCCTCTTTAGGAGCTGAGCTGTGAGGCATGCATTCCAGCTGCTGGGTTGTATCAAGAAAACTAAGAGGGAGTATTATGGGAGGGTGGAGGGCAGTGGGGAATGTAACGGGTACTCTGTTAGCTTTACCTTGGAAATTGGCTTAAAACTGCAGTTTAAAACTCTGACTCCTAACATGACAAAAACATGAAACTCAACATCAAGCCTAGAAATTGTGGACGTGTTGGTAGGCTATACACATTACTTCTCTACTAAATGTTACCCACCTTACCTCAGAACAAGCAAGAACAAACCTTTTAATAACTACTTAAAAGAATTAGGTTAATAAGCTTATGTCCAGAAAAGTCCAGAATATACTCTGATAGAAAAAACATGTTTTCTTGTACAATCAACTGCTTACTTTTATTACTTAGTAACAGAACTTCTTATATGAAAACAATTGTTATAAATCAACAAACCTGGGAAGCTACACTTAAAGAACGGCATTGGATATCCATGAAAAAGTATCCAAAAGAGGAAGAGTTAAATACAAAAATAACTGAATTAGCACTTTATAATTCATTCTACATCCCACCGGCTGCAGTTTCAGTAGGATGTGATACACTCAGGATAAAAACAACCATACTTCTTCAGTTTTATCCTCAACAGCTCTGCTGATGCGAGTTTTTAAATTGAGCGGATCAATTCCAAAGCTGGCTGTGTTTCAGGAGAGAATCAGTGACTTCTGCAAACCATTTCTGTATCTCTAATACAGGGCATGATCCCAAATCTTCACCCCTTTAAAAATCCTGAAGCTAGAGGATAAAATCCTGGCTCTACTCCAAGTGTTGTTAGTTTTGCCATCACCTTCAATGGGTTTAAGATTTCAAGGCAAGATCTCGTATGTGCAGAATTCCTCTGGCTATCAGTTAGAGAAAGTAACTTAAAAAAATGTATGTACCGAAGTAATTCTACTGTTTCTTGCCTAGACCTTAGTTCCCACTGAAAATAATCTGAGTTGTGATGTTAAAAATGAAGGTGAAACCAAGCCCAGTATGCACTGTAATAGATTTACAGGGTCCCTTTTGGATTTCACATTCATTGTTCTGCAGGAATACTAAGGAGCCTTGGGAAGAAGTCAAAACCCTTGACTTAACTCAGAACCTTACACCCATTCAAAAAGACGTTATTAGGAACCACAGTATTCTAGCATCATATTTCTCATTCCCTTCCCTAGCATAAACAGTTTTCAGATTAAGCAATAATATTAATCAAGTGTTTTAAGACAACCTTTTTTCCTTTCCCCACAAAATTGCTCCTTATTAGCACTCTCAGGGATTTTTGTTTCTGCCAAAGGCAAATTCAGTTTCTGCCCATAACAATGGTGGCAAAATAGGGCTCAGCACACTTCCAGCAAGTACCAGATGTGCTTTATATAGATCATTGTATTAGAATAGCTCTAACCAAAACATTGCCAAATTATAAGTGAAAAAATCCACGCTTTTCAGACATGCTTACAAGAAACCAGCATAATCAAATTACTCTGTCTCTACGTTGTATTTCTTACACAACTCAAAGTCCAGTAAAACAGATTCTTTCTCTTTTTTTTTTTTTTGTATGTTTCTTTTAGAGACCTTTCAAACTAAATACGTGAACACACACACAAAAAACCCAACACGCTGAAAAATAACCGTGAGTCATCTATCTTAGAGCTGTAGGGAGAACTGGGCAGAATTATTTATAGAACAGATGCATTAGATAATTTCACTTAGAAGCACCTTCTCTCCACCCCCCAAAGAATGTGCCCCTCCTAATTTTCTGTGTGTCAATATGCTATATCCATTGTTTAATTTGCCCTACAGCAAACATGGATCATCCCACCAGTGTGTCCTCTCTGGCCCTGCCACCCTTCTGGAAGAAAGTAGTCAGCTCAATACTCCTTCCAATTTACCTGAACAGAGGGTCACCAAAATCCCCTGAATGACATCACAGGACTGTCTGACAGGTGGAGGCCAATTTTTCCTCAGTACAGCCAGCCATGGGATTTTAAGATGCTGACACTCAGCTTCGTCTCAATAAAAGGTTTCCAGGGGTTCATTCAAGAAGAGATGGAGGACAATGTGCTCAAGCAATCAGCCCTGCTTATGAACTTCTCAACGTCCCCCAACAATTAAGATATGAACAAAGGACTCCACTTCCACAGTGATTCCAACTAGGGAGCTCTTCTTGCCAAAAGAAACACTCCTTTCAAAATTCCTTGGCCAGCAGGGATGTGCAGGTGTTTCCCCCCTTCCTAATTTTCTAGGCCATTGGTTGAGGGACCTCTTCATCTTCCAGTCCCAAACCACATGTACTAGGACTTCCCTAGACTGTAGAGATTGTTAAAAAAGAAAAACAAACAATGGAAATCTAAACCTAAATAATCCCCAGATTTATATCCAATTTAAGCTGTAAACAAAGAAAAATTGGAGGCTGGCAGATTTAGGGTAGCTCTCCTCTCATTTTAGCTGTCAAAATCTAGTCACCAAAGTTTCCTCCCACATAACTCAAGACACATATTTCAGATATAAAGAAACATTTTCTGGACCCATCTTTCCAAAATATCTAAATATTTCAAAAGCATCTTTCACCCTCTGTGGACTCTGGGCAGACAGCTAACATTTAAGCAGTAAAGGAGAGGTGACATATATTGTACTCCCATGGTTTGGATACACTCTTTGCTTTTTGCACTTTGTGGTTCACAAAGATACGAATTAGAAGCAAATTACTCCTTTCCTGCTTGTGCTTTGTACAGACAAATAGGACACAATATCTGAAATGCTCAAACTCCATGTACTTTTTTGAAGCCTGTTACCAAGATCAGAGTAGTGATGCTCTTTGGCCATTCATGGTCCAACAGACACTGGTAGAAATCTTTCTTCACTATGAAAAGCTGACTAAAGAACAGCCTCTCCATCCTCCCTTTCCAGAGACACACATTTTGGGCTGCAGCAGATTTGCTCATTTCAGCCAGCAGCTCCGTGACACAACCCAGAGGCTGAAGGAGATGTAAACTATTTACCCTGCCTGCGTGTACGTTATTTTTGCAAGCCGGCAGGCCAGCCTCCCTGGGCCGTGGTTGTTTATAAGGCAAGTGTTCCCTGCTCCCACAGGGTGCTCACGGAAGGAGACTCCTGGGAGTTTCTGTTTGAGGAAAGCCACTAAGTGATCTGCATTTCTGGCATGGGAGATGCTTTGTTTAACTTGAAAATAGCTTTGAAAAGTACTACAGCAAGTGCGCTTTCCCCGAAGAACCCGGTGTCACTAATGATGCTGCCATATGAGTAAGAGGTGAAGCCACTCATATGGAGCAGTTCATATTGAAGTATTAAGGCACCTTGAAAAGCAGTCAGTTAAAATTTCCATGGTCTGCTTTCACATGTATGCTGTGTGCTTTAAGTCTGTCTATCTAATATAGATCTGCCTTTCACTTCCATATCTATAATATTTCTCCCTGGATGATTTGTCTTTCTGTCTTCGACCTTTTTGTTGTTGTTGTGGGGTTTTTTGGTTTGTTTTTGTTTGGTTGGTTTGTTTGGTTGTTTTTTTAAGTAAAACAGTAAAGAATTTTTAATTTTGGAAATAAGCTTAAATAGGCTATGAAAACTTCCTCTGATAATGTCCAAGCAAACCTGTAAATGTTACTTTGAATGCATATGATTCAGCCCAAAGATTCAGTTTATTTTCTAGATTATTTACTGCTTCTCAAAATCATTTTATTTTTGGTTGTGTTGCTTAAAGCTAGGTCAACGTTTACATGGAAATTTATTTTGAACGACAAATATTTACATTTTACTGAGAACAAGTACTAATTTTCAAAAATCCTGCTTTTATTTAGTTGTAACTATTAGTGAAATGTAACACAAATTTGTGAATACTTTGGGCCTAAAACAACATTTTTCTGCCCATCGGTACTTTCTTATGCTTTTTAATTGTCTTAACTCTTTCAATCAGTTCTATCAACCATGCCACTTTCCAGTCTTCTAGGAGACAAATTAAGGACAATGATGAAAAAGTTAATTAGGAATTTCCTACTGTATCTATAATTTTTAACAGGATGTTAAGGTCACATACTAGACTGAAAAGAAATAAAAGATAAAGACAAATAAAAGTGGGTTGTTTGGGGGTTTTTTGCCCCCAAAAGTAGAAAAGTTGGGGAATTAACACTTAGAAAATTCACAGGAAGTTACTGCAGACATTTGACGCCATAATAAGGAGATAATAACTTAAATATCTACAGTTATGATAAAAATCTAAAGAAGACCTATTTAGATGTGAAAATGAAGTGACATAATAGGACCCAGTTAAAACAAGTCACCATTCCACTGTCATCTCAGTGTTCAAGACTTTGCCACAGTAGGCAGTGTACCATTGGGAAACACGCCCATTTCACAAATTCACCTCAAAAGTTTGGTCTCACAAAGATGCCAATGATTCATTAAGAAGTACTGCTGGATTTTAATAAGGCTTAATGCAAACCACACTCTTCCCCCCAGCTAATATGTAAGGAGGTCGCAGCTCCATATCAATGGTTAAATCCCAGGGGTGAAAAAAGGGTTTTGGCCACAGCTGGGGCCAGCCCTACTGAATAAAAAGTATCACAGAGGACACACCAAATATTTCCCATGGAATCATGAAAAAGCGGTATTTTGAGAAGAAGCGAAGTATTCTCTGGTAGCTCGCCTTCAGTGGTAAACGCCACAGTCAATCACTCAAGTCTTTTCAAATCATCTTACTGCATGAAGGCTGACTTTGCTTCTTGCCATTTACTTATTAAGAGACAGGAGGGCACAGAGAAAGAAATAACTCACATAAAACGGAAGTGGGCTGAAAAGATTAGGCTAGCTTATCTTCTCTCCCACTGATGTGTTGCAGTGTGCAGCATTTGATGCAGCATGCAAACTTCTCAGGGCAGTTCATTTTTATTTCCAACACAGCTTCACTTCTATTAGCACAGGGCTGCTTGAGTTTAGCATTGAAGGAGAAGGTTCACAGATGCCTTTCAAACTCTACGTAGCTCTCTATGCGACATGGCTACAAGCTAATAATGCCTGTGCTTGCTAGTAAAACAACCATAAGCTTTAGCTTCAAGTATTAAACAAATTTAGCACTAATTAAATGACAGTCCTGATGCATGAAGTCTCTACTAGACTACAGGGCGGCTGTAAGAAAAGCTTTCCCCTTCTGGCAGTATGTCTCCTCCCTGATTTGGACTTTTAAGGGTAACTTCAGCATGCTTCACATAGCACACTACTGTTAACAACCACTCGTCACTCCTTTTCAGTCTTCTCTGCTTTCAGCCCACCTGGCAGCATCATTATTTAAGCCAATAGAAATATTTTTTTTCATTATATTTTCAGAGTATTAAATACCTTTTCAAGATTAAAATGTATTAGATGTCCAGCATTTGTTTCTATTTTTCAGCATTTAATGTTCAAAATGTCAGTCTTGCGCTACTTTCTGTGGGATATTTTGCTGTTAATACAGAAAAAATATTTAGATAGAGTACATGTAAAGTCCATGGAGCAAATCTTAAATAATTGCTACTGACTGCAGTGACTAGTGCTGCAAGGAAACCTAAGGGAATTTATAGGTTTACTTTGAACGGTTTAATATATTATTTTTCACAAACACTTGCCCCTGAAAATGGGACCAAATTATGCAAGGGTCTTTATTCTCTGAAGAGATCTCTACTTTCAATTACTGTGTCCTGCTAGGATAAGACTGTATGAATGTTGTTCCCCACAGAATAATACAAGAAAACTGAAGCAAATCTTAGCAGAATTAAACATTGCCAAAAACCACCTACAAAGAACACCTCTTCATTCATCAGGTCAGACATTAACTCTCATTTATACACCTTTAAATGAAAGTTATAACCTGAAAACAGGGGGTTATAAGTATAAAGCTCATTCTAATAGTATTATAAATGAAACTTGCTCACCCTCAAAGTGTTTCTGTTTTTGAAAAATAATTCTGTCTACTTCAAATTCTTGTTGCCAACTGTGTGAGAAACAGCAGTGAAGGAGCAGAAAAGAATGGCTCCAATATTTTATTTTGGGGGTTAGTTTCAAGTGTTTGGCAGTGGGATTTACTTCCATGCTCTACAGATCAGAGGCAAAACAGCTATTTGAATTCTTTCTCCGTTACCACCTTTCTGTCACCCAGAAGTTCACCTTTATTCATTAACAGGAGGAAGAGATGGACTATGGAGAGCTGAAATCCACTCAGTCAAGACCCTGCCTTTTGTTTCTCACAATACCCTGGGATTACTTGTGTATGAGGACAGAATGCTGCCTTTCGCTGGAATTATGTACAATAAATATGATCTTTTATTTATTACTTTAAAAAATTTTAAACAAATTAAACTTCTGAGTCTAACCAGTTGCACTTTAAATTGTCGTGCATGTCTCTACCGTATCTTTTAAAATGAAACTCCATTTCTCATCTCAGTCTCCTACATGCTGACAGAAGTGCAGCCCTCAAGTTAAAAGTCCAGTGCCAGTTCCTCGTACGCTGAATAGATGCTGATGGATACATTTGCGAACAGACAGGTTAAGTGTATAGAAACAGTGAGATATATTACGGGAGGTGCTGAAAATGAAACTCAAGGTTCTGGCATTTCCTTCAGGAGGGATAAAACAACACAGTGATCTTAGCAAGCACTATTGTGGTGAAAGAACCTAATAGTACAGCTGTATGAAAAACCCTAGACAAATAATCCTTGTTCAGTTCAAATGAGATACACTGCTAAGGCCCCTTTACACTGCTTTGGTAGGGAGACTATTCTCCAGTTCCTGAAGAGACTGCAGAGACCTTAGTGTTTAATACATGTGTTTAGAAGAGTCTTCAAATTATTTAATAGATCCTCAAGATATTAAGAAGTTTTTTCCAACTTTCCAAACATACACTGAGACCCAGAAGTGGGCCCAGGTGAACCTCAAAAGGTTCAACAAGGCCAAGTGCAGGGTCCTGCACCTGGGTCAGGAATATCCTCATTATCAATACAGGCTAGGAGATGATGTGCTGGAAAGCAGCCCTGAGGAAAAGGACTTTGCGGTAGTAGTGAATGAAAAGCTGGACACGAGCCACCAATGTGCATCTGCAGCCAGAAGGCCAACTGCATCCTAGGCTGCATCAAAAGAAGTGTGGCCAGCAGGTCGAGGGAGGTGATTCTGCCACCCTACTCTGCTCTGGTGAGACCTCATCTGGAATACTGCGTCCAGTTTTGGAGCCCCATCACAAGAAGGATGTGTACCTGTTGGAGCGTGTCCAGTAGAGGGCCACAAAAATGATCAAAGGGCTGGAGCACCTCTCCTATGAAAAAAGGCTGGGTTGTTCAGCCTGGAGAAGACAAGGCTCCGGGGAGATCTTATAGCAGCCTTCCAGTACCTGAAAGGTGCCTATAAGAAAGCTGGGGAAAAACTGTTCACAAGGGCACGTAGCAGTAGGACGAGGGGTAATGGTTTTAAACTAGAAAGGGGTAGGTTTAGGTTGGATATTAGGAAAAAGTTCTTCAATATGAGGCTGGTAGATCATTGGAACAGGTTGCCCAGAGAGGTAGTGGAGGAGGCCTCATCCCTGCAGATATTCAAGGTCAGGCTTGATGGGGCCCTGAGCAACCTGCTCTAATAAAGATGTCCCTGCTTACTGCAGGGGAGTTGGACTAGATGATCTTTGAAGGTCCTTTCCAACCCAATACATTCTATGACTAATGTCTTTACATGAGTAAAGATGAGAGATTACCTCTCATGCTCTTCTGCATGCTACCTGAATGTGCATACTGCAGATTTGCATAAAAGAAAAGTTTCTGGATTGCTCAGAAAAGTGGCTGGATTTAACTTTGCGTAAATTTACCCTATGGTGTTTTAGCCCATCTACTGAATGGTAAACAGTCATCTCAGCCGTCCTTCCAAGCAAAATCAGCAAAGGAGCTAATCCTGATTAGGTCTAACATTGTCTGAATCACATTTATGTTCACCCTGGAAAAATCAAAGAAGGTCACAGAAGTTAATCCAGCCTGTAAAAACATCTAGAACCAGAAAACCTATTAGCCAAATGACAAGCCATATGCCCAGTCTTAGCAAAAATTTAACCACTGGTGATCTCTTCAATATCCCTCCTTTCCTCCCCTCCCTTTCCTAAGTTGTGCAACAGCAAAGAGCTAGCGATACATAAAGGAAGGTGAATTGCATCCTTCTATCTGAATGGAGTTATTAAAAAAAGAATTTTGCTGAAGAGTTTTAATACAAAGGTCTAAAAGAGGAGCAAGACTCTGTAGGGAGAAGCTTCTGTTAACAGGGTCTTTCTGTGGAAGGTGAACAGAGAAAATGAACCAGAAAAAAGCCTTCCGGGAGAGCAGTTTATAAAAGTAAGAAGTTCTCTGTAACAGCAATCTGGGCAGACTAAAGTTGATCCAAAGGAGACCCCAGATTTTGTCCCCCTTTATGCTTGACCATACATGATACTTTGCTGCTCACAAACCATCTGGACAAGGAAATCATGTGCTGACAGTCTGGGTATCACAAAAATTAAGGTGTCAGTCTTACTCTGAGATTATTCAACTGAAAAACTGTCTTAGCACATCCAGAAGTGTTTCACTGCTCACGGCCAGCAAGCTAAGTTGCTGGCTTGCTCATTTCCTTCTATGAATATGCCCCAGCACACCAGAATTTTACAGCAAAAATAAAGAAAATCCAGAACCCTGATGCTAATTTTGCAGACCTTTTTTGGGCCATTTTCCAGGATGAAGCAACAGCTGTCTCTGCCAATCTCCTCACAGGCAAAGAAAATTTTCAAGATTAGCTGCTCTGAGAGAAAACAGGAGATTTTTTTTTTCCTTTGCTTTGCCAGTGTTGCTTCTCCTGGAGTCAAGTTTCTGATCCTGGAGGCACTTCCAAATGTGAATTAATTACAGGTTTGATAAACTACATACCTGTTGTCCACAGAGATCAGGAGTGGTAAACTTTATTTCCTAGAAGTCTGTAAAATTAATTTTCCATTTCTCCAAGTGGGCTAACATGAGGCAATTGCTGATGTCTTCCTATGGTCTGAAGCATAGCAAAAGGAAACCTCAGCTGTAAATTGGGCTTTGGCAGAGGACAAGGGCCTGAAAACACAGCAAACCCTTGCAGGGGAAGAGCTTCCAACTAACTGATGAACCAAAGTAGCAGAGCCCATAGTCCAGATTGGTGGATGCCCTTGCTGAAACCTATGCTGCTCAGGCTGTCGTGTCTTTTAATTAGGACATTTAACAGATAACTATGGCCAAGAACCAGAATTGCCTGTTCTAGTTTAAGAATAAGCTCTCCACCCAAACAAAGTATTAATGCATCACTCTGTATAATAAATACATGACATGTTATACAAAGAAGTATAGTCGAATGGCTTTGGCCTTGTCTCAAACTAATTTATTTTAAGTCTATATATAACAAGTTCCTCTGACAATGAATTGTGTAACGTCTACAAGACAAAAAACGGCACACTTGGTTAGCTACAGAAAGACAGGTGGACCGACAGAAACTTCCACTTAGTGCTTTATTGGCTGCCTGCCATAGTTTGAATGGGGGCAATTATGAAAAAATTGAACACATGACTTTAATAAACTTCAATATGGATCGCTGTCTGGTGGAAACAGAGCTTTCGAGTAAGTTACTCCGGGTCTAGTCTTTGCTGCTAGGAACAAATGTGTTGTTTCAGATGTCAATCACATACTCTTGGTATTATTTGAAAAGGTTAGTGAGAATACTGACATGTGAAATTGCAGATGACAGGAAGCAGCCACGGCACTGATTTCCCTCCACGTCCTGTGAGACAGCAGCCTCTCTCTGTGCCAGCAGGGCAGTACCTCCTTGAGCACAACGGGGATGTGGCAGCAGGACCCAACTCCAGGCATGCATCGCAAAGAGCAGCTACCGCTGCTGCAGGGATCTGGCCACAGCCCTTGCGAGTTGGCTCCTCTACTGCAGGGGCAGTTGCTAATATGGTGTTCTCTCCCCACAGATGAGCACTGAATACCTTCCAGATAAATGAAAACAAATCTTATCAAATATTTAGGATGGACATATCTTGATGCAAAGATGTCCTTCACAGGTTTTACAGTTCAAGCTGCCACCTCTAGCATTTGAGTTAGCTATGAATAAGACAGCAAATAAGGCAGCACCTCACACCACCCATGAGGTCAGGGAGGCATCACTGCAGCAGTTCATAGTTCTTCCAGGTTTTCACAGAATCACAGAATGTTGTCAGTTGGAAGGGACTCACAAGGATCAAGTCAAACTCCTGTCCTAGCATAGGACAATCC
>NW_010328589.1:0-4818 GCF_000700745.2 Antrostomus carolinensis
GTCAGCCACTCCTCCCAACTTCAGATCATCATAGTTATAATCCATAGACTGTTTGGATCTCAAAGATGATTTACCAGACTTTAATACCGTTGCGTTGGTCCGTTGCAAACCGTGTCAGAGCTCCCACTGAAGGGAAAGTGAAGAAAGAGGGTGAAGCTTTAATGGAGCATTAAAAAAAAAGAATAAATTGAAAGATAATAGAAGAAAAATCAGTGGTTCCAGGGAGCATTTTTCTTAACCATGGCTATCTTTAGTGACTGGTGTACATCTTACTGCCTTGTAGCAGAGGGATGGACTGGGTGATGGAGAAGGATCCTGAAGGAGCCTGTCTTTGTTTTGGTTTGGTTTTTTTTAACAAGAAGTAATTTGGTTCTACTGCCTGATGTGAAACTGCCTTGAGGTTGCCCTCTCTAAGCTGGTTGTATAATTGTACAGCAGATCACAAGAAGTCAGAATATATGTGCCTTTCACAGAAATCTCTTTTAACTTTTTTGTATATTTTAATTGTGTCTTCCAGAATGGTGAATAACACTGAAGACCCTCAAGAGGCTTTATAACGTCCCATCCCCATGTAAAGTATGCTCAGAACTTTTCCAGTAGTGTAAGTACAGGCTAAAAAAAACTCACAAAAATTAAGAGTTGTTTGATGGGTTGGGTTTTTTTTTCTGTTAATTTGTCTAAAAAGAGCAGAGAAATAGTTCTAATGATTATCAGCAATTGACTAAATTGGAGAGTTCCACTGGTTTGGTATTTGCTAGACATTTAAACCAGGGAGCAGTGGCATTTAATTTAGGCTGATATGTTATTCCTCCTTCTCCTTTTCTGTCACTGAAAGAGAAGGAAAATCATGAGGTTTTTAAAACTCAGCCTTGATCAAGAGAAAAGATAATGTTAAAAGAGAAATCTCCATACATCTGCTGAACATACCAGAGGGATACCAGAGAGTTTAACACCACTACAGACTCAGTGAAAGGGAATGGTTACACCATGAACATAATATTATATAGCAAAGGTGGAAAAGTAGAGCAATGGGTTGGGTTTTTTTTTCTGTTAATTTGTCTAAAAAGAGCAGAGAAATAGTTATAATGATTATCAGCAATTGACTAAATTGGAGAGTTCCACTGGTTTGGTATTTGCTAGACATTTAAACCAGGGAGCAGTGGCATTTAATTTAGGCTGATATGTTATTCCTCCTTCTCCTTTTCTGTCACTGAAAGAGAAGGAAAATCATGAGGTTTTTAAAACTCAGCCTTGATCAAGAGAAAAGATAATGTTAAAAGAGAAATCTCCATACATCTGCTGAACTTACCAGAGGGACACCAGAGAGTTTAACACCACTACAGACTCGATGAAAGGGAATGGTTACACCATGAACATCATATTATATAGCAAAGGTGGAAAAGTAGAGCACTTAACCTAACATTAGAATTCGGTGTGTTGGTCCCAGCAACTGCTGCTGTATCTTGAATCCCAGTATGGATTGAAGCTGTCTAAATCTCATCCTTGAATTTGAACATGTAGTTTGTTTTTTTTAAAATTACTTCTGTCATGAATCTTCAGTGTAATTGATATCCATGCTGTTTCTTCAATAAATAAGCAAACAAATTCAAAGTTTGAAGCTGGTCAGGCTGAAAGGAAAGGTTTGACCTGTGCTGTGCTGTCATCCATCTCTCTCACTGGCCAGTCCTATATCACCGTTCCCCATCCCTCTTTTATAAGCACGACCAAGTGCTTGTCCACTGGCAGTCAGATTCTTCAGATATTTTGACCTCTTGACTTCTGATTATACCTTCTGACAGACTGAGTTGGAAAGAGAAATCCTGTCTGTAGAATAGGCAGCAAGAAACTGTGCTGCTGTGAATGCAGTCAGATTTTCTCCCATTGATTTATTTCAAGGATGAAGATCATTCATCCAGTGCATGGGAATCCACAGTGCAAGTGGCAGCACAGTCACAGATTTCTTTAGAGGGAGTCAGAGCAAAAAGTAATGACTGACAGAGATTTTATGTTGGAAACTAAACTACCAATGTATTGCAAAAAGACCAGTTGATACAACCATTAATTAGCTATTTTCTGCTGCTGGTGGCTTAGTCTTCTATTCAAAGCTAGTGGTTTCCTATTTTGTTGCCACTCCCCTGAGCCACCTCCTCTTCTTTCTTTTAGCTGGAAATATGTTGGATTTCAGTATTAAAATCACCACTTGAGATTGTAAAGATCTAGTTCACAGCAGGGAAGAAGTCTGGAGGTAAGGCCATGCTGCCCTGTGCATCTTTATTATACTGGTAATTCAGTTTACAGAGTGATCTTTATTTTTGTGCTTTGTGTGAGCACAAGGACAGTCTGCTAGCTTTAACTTTGAATCAGACTTTTAACATACATTTCCAAACAGTGAATTGCATAGTTTTAATTTCCTGTGCTTTAGTTAGATTTCAGTTATATTTTGCCCTTGGGTGGTTTTAGTTGGATATCGTGTTGTTCTGTTGCTTTCTGGAATCGTTGTGGCACATTGATGTGCCCTGTTAATCAGCTGCCACCCTCCATCACAGAAGTAACTGCTTTTTCAATTTATTACAGTATATCTGCAGTTAATATGGTCATTGAGAATGCAAAAGTATAAGTGAATCATTTTGGACTGAGTGAGAGCTGGGGTGAACCTATTGGTAGGGGATTAGAGAGTATTAAATTAGAGGAAATGGGCCAAGGTGACCCATTTACGTATAAAGTTTCCAGATTAAACCATAGATATCTTTTAAAAAAGATAAGTGGGCATCGTGGTTTGGAAGGGGAAAGAAGAAAACAGTATTAAAAAAAAAAAAAGAAAAAAGTTTTAACTTCAATACTGAATAAGATTAAATTGAACAGTCTTAAAACTGCCATGATTAGAGAATAGTTGGGTTCCTCCTACCATGGGGCAGCATCCTCTGTCAGAAGAGCAAGGTAGGCAGCTGGCTGCAGCTACCATTTCACCTACCTAATTTTTGTCCACAGTTGGATGAGAGTCAGTACTGGAGAGGAATTTGGGGCATGGTGTGAACACAAGACTCTTGATTTTGGTCTCGCAAGAATTAGTCATTTATCTGAAACCAAGTCCTTCTGTAGCCAATGCAAGTCTATATCCCTGTTGGGTTCTCCATAAATATAATGGAAGTAAAGAGTTGTACTTCACAGGCTTATGGCAGTATTGATTAATTAATATGTGTTAATAGTTAGATATGACCACTGTTTGTGTTGCCTGTTTCAAATTGTGTCTATAAACATGATTTCTGATAGAACTAGACAGTTTCAACATCATCCCTTAAAGTTTACCTGAATTACCAGGCTGGTGCTTATGAATCTAACTGCCAGCAATGACAGAGCTGTCTTGGGAATGAGTAAAAGCCTGTGGAGTGGAAAGAAAAGCAGGGTGAGTAATGCAGATGAAAAAAAGACTAGATTGAAGCCTTGTCATCATTTAGGAAAAACAACAGAAAGAAAGAAACGAGTATGTGACTGATACCAAAGTCAGCACACGCTGAAGAACAGACAGTGGAGTTACAGTGGCGTCGAAAGTCACCTCACGACTGAGCTGTGGTAACTGTTTGGCTTCCTTGAGATGTGACATGAAACACGTTAATTAAACTTGGGTAAAGGAGGACTCGGCTAATTTGCTCTTTTTGTCTTCAGTGACAAGGTATCATGTAAATAGTTGGTGGCTGTAGGAATGTTCAGTTGACATTTTAAGGTTCCTTCACTGAAACAAAGTCTGGTCTGAGCCCTTAGTTTTACTTAAAGATAAACCAGATGAGTCAATTCATGATTTCACAGGCAGCTAAGCCACTCTGAAAGAGACCTAAAAGAAACCTTGTTGTATATGTGCCTCTTATGCCTACTTCTGCTCTTGTCCAGATTGTCTTGTCCCCATCTGTTGAGTTGGTCACAGCAATCATCAGAACCTTCTGTAAGCTAATTCAACTCGCTAAACCAGACAAGAACTAGCTAAGGGTGGGTTGGTTGGTTGATTGATTTTCCTGCTGGGTTAGTGAACTGAACTGCTCTGTGAAGATTTCCACCAAGTCCTGGAGCTATGCAGAAGCGCAGGTCATAGATTGATTCACCTTCTCTCATGCATCTGTGGCTTCAGGACTTGCATCTGTAGGTGTTCTCCTCCTGCTCCGAGCATGACACAGAAAGGTTCAGTTATGCCCTGAGAATATAGATTGGGTCTCCTCTATGTCATGCAAAAGGAAATCTGCCTAGTTCAGATCTGGGCTACACAAAGAGATGTTTATTGCTTTAAGAGCATTAATTAGGACGTGTGTTTCTTTTTGAAATGCTTTTAAATAAAATAAAACTCTTAATATGGAAGCAACTGTGGCCAAAAGCCCATGTTTTTGCCATTATGATTTATATTCTTCAAGGAGCTGCTGTATCTGCTCCTGAATTGTTCTCCAAGTATAATCTCTTTCTCCTCTGCCAGTAAAACTACACTTGCAAACTGTTTTCTAGTGGGGAAAAAAAAAAATTGCTTTGAAGTTAAGCACAAAATTAGGGGCAGGTAA
This sequence comes from Antrostomus carolinensis, assembly GCF_000700745.2. Taxonomy (NCBI): domain Eukaryota; kingdom Metazoa; phylum Chordata; class Aves; order Caprimulgiformes; family Caprimulgidae; genus Antrostomus; species Antrostomus carolinensis. Next base: position 4,539 of record NW_010328589.1, read on the forward strand.
GTTTCAGTTATTTCTGAGTTTGGATTTTAGTTTTTCAAAATAAGAAATTTCTCTTTTAAGGAAGTGTGTTCAATGTTACTGTTGGTGATAGATCACAGAATTGTGCAGAATCACAGACTGGTGGGGTTGGAAGGGACCTCAGGAGATCATCCAGTCCAACGCCCCTGACAAAGCAGGTTCCCCACACCAGGTTGCACAGGAAAGCATCCAGGTGGGTTTGAACATCTCCAGAGATGGAGACTCCACACCCTCTCTGGGCAGCCTGTCCCAGGGCTCTGGC
>NW_010328589.1:4953-8016 GCF_000700745.2 Antrostomus carolinensis
ATAGACATTGATCAGATCCCCTCTCAGTCTGCTCTTCTCCAGGCTGAACAGTCCCAGCTCTCTCAGCCTCTCCTCGTCAGGCAGATGCTCCAGGCCCATAGATCCTGAGAGAGATTGAAGGTGCCTAAAATAGTCCAGAACAAATCTTTTTCTTTACGTATGGAAGAGAGGTGATAGAAATCCTGGTGATGGCATTCCTTCAGACTTGTCCTGTACCTTGTCATACCTCATGGTATAGATGGATCCTGTGGGATTGCTGTATGTGTGGTGAGAAAATGCTCAAAATTTGGCCAGGCTCTTGGTCTGCCTTCTTGCAGAATGCCTGGGTTTACTCTGAACAAGCCTTTTTGACTTGCCTGAAGGCCAACCCCTTTCTGTGAGCTCTTGGTTTCAAAAATGAACATATGTTTACTTCCCTGCCTCACAGGGATATTCTATAGAAACATGTGTTTCGAGTATTTAGATACTCCAGCTAGCAGAATGAATAGAGAAGAATTCTGAGATTCTCTGTGGATGTTAATAAAGGATTGGTCAAATGCTGAAGCGAACTGGAGGAGGCAGAAGACACCAGTATACCTACAAGAAACTAGGGCATACAAGAAAGCTGGGGAGGGACTTTTCCTAAGGGCAGTTAATGACAAAACAAGGGGAAATGGGTTTAAGCTGAAAGAGGGGAGGTTGAGATGAGATATTAGGAAGAAGTTCTTCACTGTGAGGGTGGTCAGACACTGGAACAGGTTGCCCAAGGAAGTTGTGGATGCTTCCTCCCTGGAAGTGTTGAAGGCCAGGCTGGATGAGGCTTTGAGCAACGTGGTCTAGTGGAAGGTGTCCCTGCTGCTGGCAGGGGGGTTGGAACTGGATGATCTTTAAGGTCCCTTCCAACCCAAACCATTCTGTGATTCTATGATACCTACCCCTGTCACCTTGACAGCTTAAAATACATCTTGTGTGCCAGTTTAGTGTCCAGGTTAAGCCCACATCTCAGTTTTATTGCCACAATGATTCTGTTTCTTCATGTGGGTTAAAGACAGTGTTTTGGTGTGTTGGTTGAGGTTTGCTTAACTGTGTAACCCAAACGCAGGAGTCCTGCCCTGATTCTCTTACAGAGTTTCTGTAGCCAAAGTTTAGTCTTCGCCTCCCGAATCCAAGAGCTCCTCCTTTGCTCTTGGCACTGGTTTGGGCTTTCGGCCCTGGTTCAGCACTCAACTGCCACTACAGCTTTTCTCTCTGTTTGTTAATCCTTCTGATCCCTTCTTCTGCCCTTGAATCCAGCCTCAGTGTTTGAATTCCTGCCTCGTTGCTGTAGAATTGCAACAATAGTAGGAAACCCAGATTTTAGAAGTGGGGAAGGTTAGGGTTAGGCAGAGGAGGTGTCAGTGTGAATCAGTCTGTGCCTTGGGTGGAATTCAGAAATATCTGGCACCCAGCCCTGTGCTTAGTCAGAGGTCAGTCCCTTTTGTAAGACTTGGATTATGACAATAATTGGCATTTATCGTATATTTTTGCCTTGTAAGATCAATCTCAAGTTCTCTCTCTCTATTTCCCAAAGATGTGAAGTGGATACTGTAAAGCAGAATAAGTTACTCACCCAGGTGGCATCAGTGGCAAAACTGGTAGGGTTTGCTAACTGCCAGTGTGACAGCATCCAGTAAGAAATATTTTATTGGCAGTGAGGAATTTCAAAGACTGAGTGGAAGAGCAGCTTATGCTGAAGTAGTAAATGTGGGTTTGGTGCTCTTTAACTAGCTGAGAAACTTGAAGCCTCCTGAAGAAATGAGATGTTGATATTCTGCTCTCAGCTTGCCTTCTGTAATTTGTGTAGCGGTGAGTATTTGATTACGTTGGATTTATTTTCAGAAGTTTCAGGCTGCTCTTATTAACTGTCACCATTTTGATCGAAAGCGTATGGCAGCGTTCTGCATTCATAAGACGCTCTTTTGCATTCATAAACAGACCCGGTGACGTTTAACCTCGATAGATCAGCTCCTAGTCTGATTTTTCACTCCTTGCTGCAATGTGAGGCTTTCGTTTTTTTCCTGGGATGAGAGCAGTCATTACAAGCATTACATTTTGTTTGTGAATCAGGATGAATGGGTGTAGAGTCCTCTTTGAAAATCAGAACTGAGAGTTGCAACTGCAGGAGATGATTATGCTAACGTATGGATAAGGAGGGCTCCGTGTTCGTTGACGTGATGAGCACTTGAGGCCTGATTTTTTTTTTATTTTTTTTTTATTTTTTTTTCTCTCAAAAACTGGTACAACTCCACTGAAAATACTGAAGTTGCAACTGATGAGCATAAGTGTTGGCTCAGATGAGTCAGATCCTTAATCCTCTGTTGCACCCCAGAATTCATAGCATCAACTCCTGTTTTGAAGGCAGCTTTGCTTAACACGGTGCAAAGCTTTGGGCGTTTCTGAAATATTTAGGCTGACTGTGAAGAAAAAGTGATGCACTTGTTCACTAAGAACAGAAAAGGCCAAAGCTTGAATTTCAGAGGACTAGATGGTGTGATAACCCTAAATGTCCCAATTTTGTTCCAGCGGTGCCTTCGAGCTGCACTTGATGGGTCATAGTCTTTGCTTCTGAACGTGTGTGCATGGTGTGCACCGTTGACTTTGTGATAGACATCAACCGCTCTGTTTGTGGAACAGCTATAGCTCAGAATGAAAGTCCTTCTTTTGAGCATCTCATAAGAACCAGCTGCACCCTTTGGGATGGGTAATGGTGGGTGAGATGTAGAAAGGGAAGGGGGAATGAATGAAACGTTGCTTGGGTCCTTGGATCTCATAAGAATGTATGGAGACAGAAAGAAGATGTGTAATATAAAGCATAGTTAAAAAATTAACACACTGGGCAGTTGGAAGTGGAGTTTCTTTGTAGTCACTGGATCTGATAGAAAGGATCCTGAGCAGTAGGTGCTGTTAATTAGGTGGTTGGATATCACACTGTTTTATTAGCAAATTATCTTGCCTTTGGAAACAGCGGTGCCATCCTTAATAGCCAGTTTTGTTTTCTGTCTGATCCAGAGACCTCACATAGAATGGTTTGGGTTGGAAGGGACC
>NW_010328590.1:0-6934 GCF_000700745.2 Antrostomus carolinensis
TTCTGCATCATCCAACAGACAAAGGTGCTTAAGGATGGCTACTGGGGCTTGTTTGGGGGCCGATAAATTTACCGGATCAGTTTGGTTTTGATGGAACTGGTGTCAGAGCAGGTTTTTTTGCAGCGAAAGGCTGAAATAGGCAGCGTTATCTCTTTGGGAAGATGGACAACTGGGCTGGAAGCTGAGCTGCAGGAAATAGAGCAAATGCAGCATTTCTCTCTGTGCTACACACGGAGGATCCATCCTTCTCTCATTTTCACGCCCGTAACTATTGATCTCATTGAGTGATGTCTGAGTTGTGATTGAAGAGGAAGGGAAAAGGGGGAAGATCATTTCAAAGTCAGTGAGAGAGCTGCTTTTGAGAGGCAAAATCACCAAACCCACCGAACAGAGCCCTGGTTCTGGATGCAATGGGGCGAGGTCTAAAGAAGGAAAAAGCAGGAGAGATCACGGATTTTATCATCCTGTTTAGAGCTGGGAGGGATCAGGCACAGATGACCCTACACGGTGCTGGATGAGGAATAAAACTATTGCAAACAACCAGGGAAGCTGCAAACACAAGGTACCTGCAGGAGTTCAGGGTCTGCAAAGCAGCAGGTCTCATCAAGCTGGGTCCTTAAGCACCCAGGTTTTCACTTGTACTCGTGGCTCCTCAGCTGGCATGTGCAAAGGGAGTCATGACCTGTCTCAAGGAGCATCCACATCTCCTTGCACATGTGACATGGTCAGAAATGGCAGGAGGTGAGCATTTCCAGGTGGCCTTTGACCTCTGTGTCTGAGGACTCTCCATTCATCCCATAGATGATCACAGAATCATAGAATGGTTTGGGTTGGAAGGGACCTTAAAGCTCATCCAGTTCCAACCCCCCTGCCAGCAGCAGGGACACCTTCCACTAGACCAGGTTGCTCAAAGCCTCATGGTGGCTCAAAAGCCACCAAAGTCCTTGGATCCAGCTGCAGACACTGGGTTTGGGGGCCCTTAAGGAAGGTCATGGGTGATTGGTCAAATTCCCAGTAGGCTTCAGTGCAGCTAAGATTTAATTTAGTTGCAAAACTCATTATGTGAAGGACCTTAGACTCCTGGGCAGCCATCATATTAAGTATGAAGTGGAAATAAATTTTACTACCAGGGGTTTTGCTTGGTTTGGGTGAGCACTCAAGCCTGTACACCTTTTGGAAACCTCTTAAATCCTCAGATCTCCATAGCCAGTCCCATGAGATCACCAATATGACTTTTCCAAGCCTGAGATAACAGAAACTGTTAATGCCTGAGTGTACCTGGAGAAATTTGGAGCCTCCACTGGGAAATCTCACAAGAAGTTCAACTAATCTGTACCCATCTCCTTTTGGTGGGTCCAAAGGACGTGGAGATTTGCAATAAGACCACCCAGCAGATTTGCACCGTTGCAAGAGCTGAGGTGATGGAAGGAGGTTAATTTGGCTTTGCTGCTTTGTGTGTGTACCTCCAAGGCCAGAAATGTCCAGAGACACCTCATGTTGTGAAGACCGAGGGCGACGCAATGTCAAATCATGGCATGCATCCTGGGAAGAGGCAGGGCAAAGAGGTCCAGGCACACTTTTTCCTAAAAAAAAAGGTTTTGAGGTTGATCTTCACCCTACAACACAACCACCTGGTGCAGACCAGTGAAAAGCAAGGTCTGGAGAACTTCCAGGGAGCATCAGCTGGGTGGGAGGCAACCCCATCAACACCATCCCACGCAGCCATTTTTAAGGCATTTTCCATCAGAAATTAGACAATTAAGGGCGGGATGAGGCGAGGAAGCAGCCTGGTGGGACAGCACCTCTGCCAACATGGCTTTTAACACACTCAACCCCAGCTGGGCTGGCCCTGGAGGCACACAGCCAGGCTTTTGCCACAAAAACACCACTTTTCCAGGGCTGATGGTCACTCTCCTTCCAGGTGGCTCCAACCTTTGGCAGCGTATGATTCCAGGCTGCAGCTCTAGAAATGTCACTGCTGCTTCTCATTTATGTGTTTTTATTAAATCATTTTCTCCCTTCACACGTGGCCTAATCAATGGGGACAAGTGTGCAGTCCCTCTAACCGATTCCTATTACTCCTCATTACACTCTTTGTTCCAACCTTCTGCTTTTCCATCTGGCATTCAACCCGGAGATCCCCCATCCAACCTGTCCTTTGACTGTCTCTGTAGGGATAATGATGTTTTAGTTGTGTAATCAATTAGCCAGGAACCAGACCACTGGCTCAGATACCTTCTTAGAGCAGCCTTAATTTTGATTAATATCTCTTCATGACTTTAAAACCATATAAGCATGATTCCCTACCCAGCCATGCTTGTTAAAATCATAAATCAATCTATCCCATTCCCTCCAGACACGCCGAGACCTTTCCAGCTGCAGCCATCCAGCTACCGCCGCCGCAGAGCATCATCTACTGGGTTTGCTTCATCCCTCTGCAAAGAAGAAATCCACTCATCAAAGTCAAAAAAAAGCCAGAAATCTGTGTTCATTTGAAAGTAATTAAAATTTACCTCCTGTGGACAACACACTTTCGAACAGCTCTGTCCATGTTGAAGAGGCTGGAAGCAAACGCTTTGCTGCTCCCACGGAGATTTTGCCCGTTGTCATGTCCTTGGCACCTGCCTAGAGGGGAGATGGAGGAAAAACACACACAGATGCACGTGCTTACATACCTATATATAAAAAAATGTCTCAGCTTTAGACACCAGCCCATTTAGGTCCTCAAAAGCCATGTGTCACAGCTCAAGGTCCCATTTCACAGCTCTAAACCAGCCCATTCTATGTCTTCTTGATGCTCAAAGCCCTTCCCATCCCAATTGAAGAGGTAAAAGCCCATCTACTGAGCCTCTGGGGAAAAAACACTAAAGAAATAATTTACATAATTACATTTTCTGTCTCTTATTCCCTTTTCTATCATATTCACCCAGGACACGGGGTTTGGGGGTCTGGTCTTTACAGTACAATCCAGGGCATTGTCACTGGTAAAGAGGGAAAGCAAATGGAGAACCCCAAGTGCAGCCACACTATAAAAGTCCTTTGTGGGGTTTTCTCTCCGTTCAGAAGGAGAGGGGACGCCCTTCAAGGCAAAAAACTATAAGTGGGAGACTCATCTTTTTTGTATATATTTTGAAATATGGCACTGGTAGGGATAAGATCATAGAATCATGGAATCCCAGACTGGTTTGGGTTGGAAGGGACCTTAAAGCTCATCCAGTCCCAACCCCCCTGCCAGCAGCAGGGACACCTTCCACTAGACCAGGTTGCTCAAAGCCTCATCCAGCCTGGCCACAAACACTTCCAGGGAGGAGCAGCCACAGCTTCTCTGGCCAACCTGGGACACTGGCTCACCACCCTCACAACAAACAATTTCTTCCTCACATCTCATCTCCATCTCCCCTCTGACACTTTCAAGCCATCACCCCTTGTTCTGTCACTCCCTGCCCTTGGCCAACATCACTCCCCAGCCTTCCTGGAGCCCCTTCAGGTACTGGGAGGCCACTAGAAGGTCTCCCCAGAGCCTTCTCTTCTCCAGGCTGACCAACCCAAATAAAACAATGTTGCTCTATAATAAAAGATTAAAGAGTTATTTGTCAGTTCTCTATTCTTTACCCCAGATAAGGAGTTTTCACCCAACACTTTGATCAGTTCTCAAGCCAGAAATGGTTAATTTTTTGTGTGATGCAGCTGGATGGACATCCACAGCCGGAGCCAGCCTGCTGGGGAGGGGGGACATTGCTCCATCCCTTTCACCCACCCCTCTGGTACTTTTGGGACAGCCTCTCTACAAACAAGACTGTCACTAAAAGTCACTTGAAGTATCTTTTCCTCTTGGGTGCAAAAATATAAATAAATATCAAATGGCAAAGACACGTCAGGGCTGGTGTGGCTGCAGCAGGGACCATGGGCAAGTTGTAGGGCAGGCGTGGATGGATGGAGGATTTGGGCTGAAGACTAGGGCTGACCTTAAAATATCTCAAGGAGGATGGGGGACAAAGCAAGGTGCTGATTTGTTTTTAAGCTCATATCTGTCCAGCAATCTAGTTTATAGCCCAGTTACAGCAGCTGTACTGGGCCCAGGGAAAGGCAGTATGTCCCAGAGGGACCCAAAGGCAAACTGAGATGGGACATTTCCCTGAAGCACCTGGACCATGATGCTGGAGCAGGTGTCTGTAGGTGGGAAAAGACTCAAAGCACCAGCAAAGCAATTGCATCTTCCAGTTGTCCTTCAGGGAGGGAAAGTCTCTCCAGCACAGGGACAACAAAAGGCACAGCCAGAGGGAAAGTCTGCTGAGGGTTCTCCAGAGAGGACTACGTCTGGGCAGCTGAAAGAAAAAACATTGCAAACTCACCTGGCAGCCACATTTCAGTCTGGCTTCAGAGAGGTTTAACCATCATCTGAGAACAACGAAGTCTGAGCCTCTCACCAGGGACAAGCAACCCAGCAGAAAGCGCCTCAAGGTTTCTATGAGTCATGGTCCATTTTTACACCATACCCACAAGGATCCCACATCCCACCTCTGCTTGAAATAAATCCCTGGGGTTTCTACCATGGCACAAGGGACACATGGGACCAACTTCCCCCCCAGCAGCACAGATGGGACTTCATGAGCCACATAAAAACCTGCACCAGTAAGATTTCTCTGCAGTCATTTGTTTTAAATGCCAGAATATGCTTCGGGAGCTCTGACATTTGGGGAATAAAACCAAGCGTTGACCAACTCCTCTCTCTTCATTAACTCCTGTAATTGATGTTACAGGTGGAAGGAAGCACGGCCATGGCCCAGGGACCAGACCCTGAAAGCACTGGCTGAGACAAGGTCCATTCGGGATGGGTTCAGTTGCTGATGGGTGTAGCAGCTCACCCCACTCTCCATCCCCTCCAGCAATGGGGACCCCTCACCTCTCCCCTGGGAACTCCTGCCTGCAGCATGCTAATATATATTGGGTGCATTAAAACCTGCGAGGGAAGCACAGTAATTTTATTTTATTCTAATTATTAAATTGTTCTTATCTCAACCCACAAGTCTCCTGAACTTTACCCCTCCAATTCTCTCCCCTATTCCCTGGGTGGGAAGGGGTGTGAGCGGCTCTGTGGTGTTCAGCTGCCAGCCAAGTTAAACTACTACAATCCCTACAAAATCCATCAGGAGCTTTATGAGTGATGCACAGTCAGACCTGAAACTTTTTTGCCTGAAAATATCCAGACTTGTGGGACCCACTTTATCCCCCAAAGTCTTTAGAAGTAGCTCAAATCCTGCAAACCCAGCACAACCCCAAGCCTTCAGCCACATCCCTGCTGCATCATCTCGGAAAGCAGAGCCGGACATCGATTTTGTGCCACCAGCCTCTGTGACACCTTAGCTCAAACTCTGGGAAAGAGCAGGGGAAACATAACCAAGTTTTACAGCTCATGTGAGCACACCGGTGTCACAAACGAGATGCCATAAACTGAGGGCATAACTCCAGAGGATTTTCTGTTCCTCTGAACCACAGAGCATTTATTTAGCAGGGTGTGTATAGTGCTTACCTGGGGTATACACAATGAAAGCAGTGATAAACAATGCCCACGCACACCCCAAAAAAGTATATATTTGTGTTCCTAGATCCTCAATAAAATCAGTTAAATAAAAAAAGTGGTGCTGAGCAAAGCAAAGCCCCCGGGCAGGGGCTGGCTGCTGGGTTTTACCTGCTGTTCTGAGCAAGGCAACGGGTTTTTTTCCCATCATTGCAGCGGCGTTAACGGAGAAACAAAAAGTAATTAAGGCATCAGAAGGCACCGCAGACACGTTAGGATCCCAGGTGTTTGGTTAGGAGGGAATTCCTACAGCATATGTGAAATCCTAGTTAAAAATCTCACGTTTTCTATCTGAAATCCCAATTCCAGAGTTATTGCAGGCACAGGAGGAGAAGGAGGATGGAGAGGAGCAAGGCAGAGCACGGCAAGGAGATGGTGCTGAATAAGCAAAGCCCCCGCTGCAAAGCGTGAAGCTTTAACCGGAGGCAGAGCTTCAGCTCCGCTTTGTCAGATCACATCCAAGAAAATCCCCGGCTTTGGCACCAATTTCCCCTTGCAGAGCTCACCTACAAGCCCCTGCTTGGCAGAGGACTGGGGGAAGCATCACACCAGTGGGTTTGGAGTTGTTTTTATTCGCCAAGACAAGCACGAGCTGTCGATGCAGCAAAAAGGGTCCCTGGCTCCCATGTGCTTTTACACTGATTAAATATTAACTTTAAGCCACCGTTGCCACCCAACCAGCCTCTTTCCATCCGAAATCGGGGGAAAATGATACAAATCCACAGGCTGTGAAGGCAGCGATTCAACAGAGCTGTGGGATAAAGCCGGGCAGCTGAAGCTGCACAGAGGGAGAGGACAGGCAGCTTCAGCCTCTCAAGTGATGCAAGAGAAGGAGGAACTCATTTTGTATCCTACAAGTAATTAAATCTCCTGGTCCTGCTCAGCAACGTGGGTATCAGCATTTGGCTTTCAACCCCTCTCTGGGCAGAGCCTGTCACCAGCCCATGGTGGCCCTGTCCTGGGGACCACAGCTGGGGTGGGACAGGCAGGACTCCCTGGTCAAGGTGGCTGATGGCCCAATGTGGCCACTAGCTCCGTTCTGAGGGGGCACAGCTCTGGCTGCAAACTGGGCTGAGCCAGCACCGCTCTGTCCCCTGTCCCTGCAGGACCCCTCATCACAGCAGGGAAGTGGCCCAAGTTATTTTTCCCCATGACAAAGCCCAGGTGGACACCCCTGCATCCCCCCCTCAGTATTTCAGCTCCTCTTTCTTCCCCCCTCAAAGCCTTTTTTTTGGTTTTGAGGTGGGTTTTTTTCCCCCAAATCACATACCTGAGCCGGATGCATCCCCTGGTGCCATCTACAGAATCACCTCAATTAGAAAACACCTTTCAGATCATCGAGTCCCATCATGAACC
>NW_010328591.1:0-10429 GCF_000700745.2 Antrostomus carolinensis
AAAAGTAGGACACAAGCCTTCCCCTCTCCCCGGCCAACGCCGTCGTGCCCTTCTCAGAAAGAGCAGTCAGCAACCCTGTAGAACAGCCACCACCAACCAGTACGGCGTGAACAGCCAGAGGACAATCAAATCGGCTGTAATCCAGGGACTCACAGAGTTTTACTTCAGATGGACCTTTAACACATTAAGTTGCTTGCCGACCCCTTCACACCATGGCTCACCCTTCTTTCTTTCCCCTCAAGGACTCACGGCCCTGACGCTGGTGCCAAGTCTTGGGGCCACTTGCACTGGTTCCAATCTCTCCTCACCTCACCAAAATATTGCCTGCCACTCTTTACCAATCCTCAGCACTAAACCTGTTCTAGGATAACATTATGATACATGCTCATAAATATTTCCCTTAAAAAATGTGAAAATGTCCGTTTCTGAGAGGTTTATTAGTGTTTTACTTAAATCCTTGTTAATTTGCTTCCCTAAATAGGTCCTCGAACACATTAATTAGGCAGCCCATGAAAATCCCTTGATCACTTACAGACACCTAAGAAACAGCTCTGAGAAACGTTTAATAGAATCACAGAATGGTTTGGGTTGGAAGGGACCTTAAAGATCATCTAGTTCCAACCCCCCTGCCATCAGCAGGGACACCTTACACTAGACCAGGTTGCTCAAAGCCTCATCCAGCCTGGCCTTGAACACTTCCAGGGAGGGGGCATCCACAACTTCCTTGGGCAACCTGTTCTAGTGTCTGACCACCCTCACAGTGAAGAATTTATTCCTAATATCTAATATAAATCTACCCTCTTTCACTTTGAAGCCATTACCCCTCATCCTGTCACTACCTGCCGTTGTAGGGAGCCCCTATAAGATCTCCCCAGAGCCCTCTCTTCTCCAGGCTGAACAGCCCCAACTCTCTCAAGCCTGTCCTCATAGCAGAGGTGCTCCAGCCCTTGGATCATCCTCGTGGCCCTTCCTCTGGTCTCGCTCTAGTTAGGTCCATGTCCTTCTTACGCTGGGGGCCCCAGAACTGGATACTGTACTCCAGTAGAGGGGAACCTGCTGGCCACGCTTCTCTTGATGCAGACCAGGATAAGGTGGCTTTCTGGGCTGCGAGTGTGCATTACCAGCTCATGTTGAGCTTCTCAGCCACCAGTACCCCCAAGTCCTTCTCCTCAGGGCTGCTCTCGATCCACTAACTAGTGGTCCTAATGGCATTTCTGTTAGCTTTCCCCACATTCCTTTGCTCTCCTGTCATGTTAGATTACAACAGAACCTCTTCCAACAGCGTTTGCCTGTTACTGCACACTTGCCAGTGCCCATCTTGGAGCGTGGACAAGTAAATAATAAATCCCCAGTGAAGGTCTCACCCAAGAGCATAATGGAACATTGGCCCAAATGACTGAGACAAGTTATTTGTTATAGAACAAAAATAGGGGGGTTTGAAACAAAAAAGATGGCCCACACATCAGTTGGGACATCTGGTGAGTTATAACCCAGGAGATGCCTACAAAGTGTGTGATGTCTGCAGGGCTCACCTTCGCCAGACAGCTCTGGCAGGCCATACCCTCCAGGAGAAACTTTGGCCAGCCTCTAGCCCCAGCATCATGTGTGCAAGCCTTTATGATCACAGACCTATTAAAGTATAAAAGCTGTAGGAATCGCTGTGGATCTTGTCCCTTCTCCTGCCCCATGAGTACTACGAGATCTCTAAAGGGTCAACTGAAGCACCAGGATATTTATATTTGTTTTAATTCTCTCTCTGGAGCAGATAATTTCACTGAATACTTTTCCTCTATATTTGTGAGGACTAGAAGTGTATTTGTGAACAGAAAATGTTTTTTGTCATTTGGAAATCCAGCCTAGTGTAACAGTGAACTCATCAAAACAAGTAGCGTATGTTTTATGTCATCTGTGCCACCTGCAAGATTGGCTATGTTATTCATTCATGGAGACAGAAAAATACACCAGAAGATTAATCTAAAGAAGATGGTTACAGCCCAATATTTCCTTTTCCTCCCAGCACTCCCAATCCCTATATGCACAAGGAGGTCCTACTGTCTCCATGAGCAAAAAGTAACATGTCCAAACCTGCAGTGAACTGACAGCTAGTTCCTTCTGCTTGCAGAGCCCAAATTCATAGATGTACAAACATAGTTACACAAGTTTGTAAAAAATACACCACCCTTTTTAAAAAAAGGTGCTTACAAAGAAAATACCTCAATCTTTTCTCTGCAAACACTGTCCTAAAAACAATTATTATTATTTTTTTCCTGCTAATTTTTCCAAACCACTTTGGTATAAGCTATGCCTGCTGCCTTGGACTGTACACAGAGCTTGTAGCAAATTGTAATTGTAGCATGGGATAAGGAATGTCTACACTAGACTTACCCCAGTTATGAGCTGTTACACCCTTATTTCATTGGAATTAACCATTCAAACTACATTGGCTCAGGAGGATCCAATTGCTGAGGCCTTTTCAAAGCAGGAGAGGGGCGAATACTACTTTGTCCTGCTGCTGCTAAAAGAAGCAATGAAATTTCTGTCATAATAGTATTTAATTCCACTTGACATTAGTATCCCAAAAGACTGTCAGAATATGTAGCAGAAAAGAACAAAGATTCTGATTCAATCAAAAAAGGAAAATAAAGTGTGGAAAGAAAGAATTAAGAAAAAAAAAAAAGAGAGAGAGATCTCTACACCAGTCTGTTTCCCCTTTTCTTGGAAAGAAGAAATAAAAGGTGTGGAGAGGAAATACAAGGGAACTATGAGGTTTTCTGTAGTTACACCCCGTTGTGACACTGCATTTCTATGCTAGGCAAAGAAGATAAAGAGACACTAGATTAATATTCTTGTCTAGTCTTTATGTTGGTTTGAAGGACTATTTTGTTGTACTAACAGTGATTTAGAGACAACAACTATGAAGAGAAGTTCAAAGGTGTCCAATTACAATCTAATTCTGTTCTGCCTAAATTAAATATGGAAAGGAATTAGCCTAGCACCCCACCAAACTCTGAAGGACAAGAATCTACCCCTGGATCTACCTCAGCACGATGACAAGAAATATATCATTAAAATGTCTCCAGCAATGTGCACAGCAAATTAAGGCTGAATTTGCAGCCTTTTCCCAAAATGAAAATAAATAAGTATTTTATTTTTCTTTTTCACTGCTTTATCATGCACAAATATTTTTTCTGGAGCTACTTAGTTAATCAAGGCTTCCACTAATACATCAAAAGATATTTATTAGCTGCATTCGCTTCATAAGAGGCAGACTGGGGGCTACGACAGCAGCACTGCCTGCTACAGAGGACTGAAACCAGCCAGTCTGAACAAACTTGAGCTAGTTCAGAAACCAGCATCATCCTGTAGCACATGGGACAAACAGTTACACATTCAGCCCTTCAGAAGACAACCCACATGGCTATCATTTGTGGGCTGCAGCGGGTGGTTTGCCAGCAAGTGAAAAGAGACTTTGAACAGTTGGATGGATGCTAAAAGGAAATGTCTGCACTTCAGAATAGCTGCACACTGGGAATATCACTACTGTCACACTGGGAATATCACCTCTTTCATCCTGCCCTGCTTTTTCCCTGCTCCCTTTTGGCGTGGAAGACAGGATCCATACTGTCAGGGTGACTAACAGGAAGAGAAAAGGACACGGATCATGTCCATGAACAATGAAGGACCTCTTTTAGAAGCTACGGCAGGAGGCAGAGAGGTCATGGGTTCATTTTGGAGAACAGAGAGAGAAGCAAAAGTCCTGGACGGGCAGAGAACTACAGTCATTGCTGTTTACTGAAGTTGAGGATTCTTTCTTTGGAGAGAGAAGACAGGCATATCCTCAAGCACCTATCTTGTCTGGGAAATGACACAGTTCTAGACAGATCATTTTCAAGTTTATTTAACTTACAAAGAGACTGTGAAAAAACACAGAGCATCAGAACAAATTTAAACCATCTGTTTGATCATCTTGCAAACTGTAAACATTGTCTTTGAGAAAATGATCTTTCTTCAGAATAACAATGTGCACAGATTTGACTAAAATTTGGGTTTAAAAGGAACTGCCACTAGTCAGATGGAAATTACCCAGAGCACAAGTCAATATTTAAATTATTTTAAGTAATTATTCTTCTTTCATTAGCTTCTTCCAGGAGTACCCAGGAATGTATGCTCCCTCCGGCTCCCATCTATACCTCCCTGGGCAATAGTCTTACCCAGCACCATTCAAATTAATCGCCACACTGTTTATCTATTTCAAGCCCTTGTGCATATGCCCTATCTTGCCATATACTTCATTTTTTCATACAGATTCTGTAGCATCCACATTTATTCTTTCCTCAAAGTACAAAAGTTTTAAATGACTGCACTGCAATTAAAAATTATCAGATGATTTAATATTTTTGCCTTGTCTGCATATTGTGCTTTTAAACTATTCCTTGTGATCCATAATGCATGGCTAAGAGAGGATGCCTGCCTATAAAGCAGAGACACCAAACTTGCTCTTTCTTCTCATAACTCAAACACCCTTATCAGCAATTTCACTGGCTTAAAATAACAGAGAAGAAAGTAGTTCATGTTAACGCCCACGAGCCACAATGATAATTCAGCCTTACATGTTTTCAAACAGCGTATTTGGTGCTCACAATGATAATATTAATTTCCTAGATAAAAAAAAAAAAAAGATTCAATATGTATACAACATTGACATTAATCTGAAGCAACACTTCAGAAACAGTGCCAACATGTTAACAGTCCTGGATTTATAGATACAGACGTTCACAACAGCAGCAGAAACTGCTTTCAGAATGTGATCAGTTATACCCACACACCCCACATCAAACCATGCTAATTAAAATATATACGTCTTGCACAAGCAGATAATTTTCGGCACAGCTACAGCGTGGATGGGCTAGCTCAGCAGAGACCAACTGGAGCCTCCAGGCCAGAGCCAGCCTGCAGGAGGTTTCTGCCTGGCCCAGTGCCTCTTTCCCCCTGAGGAGATGGGGAACAGCTGCTCAGGCACCACATGCAGCGCTAACAGCCCAACATCCCTGCCCGCGCCTGCCCAAAGGGCCACCAGCTGTTGCTAGAGTGAGGAAGGGGCAAGGCACAGACACATGTCCTCTTACACCTTTCCCTTGGTTGGGAGCAACCTCCTGCCACCGTTTCAGGACAGAAGCCATGAGTGGAACAGCCCGGACTGGGGTGCAGCTGCTCAGCTCCCCAGATCAGGCCACCACGAGTTGGCTCCCAAAAACTCTCTCACATAAGCCACAGGGTATCCCAACATGAAGATATTCAACCTTAGAGAAACTACCAAAACATTTTGAGCCATTAGGACTCAGTCTTTCTGTCTGTCACTGATTACAGCATGAAGTCTCTCAAAGTCTGCTGTGCACATCTGTACTAACATAAACAAGAAAAAAATGGCACAATATCATCTGACCCAACAGAATCATGGACGTGTTGGGGCATTGTTTACAGCCATATGAAATGCAGGGAGGGAAGTTTGGCACCTTTTTCCTTGCTGGTCACATTCAGCCATCTATAAAACCTATAAGATCATTCACACAATCAGACCTGTTTCTGAAGAACCTTTTCAAACGCATACGAGGAAACATAAAATCAAGACTATAAAGCCCATCTTACTCATATTAAAAGCCAACACAACATGGAACAAACCGTCACAGAAGTATAAGCAGACAACAGCACCACAGGCCAAGTGAAACCTCACTTAAAGACGCTGCGGGGCTGACCATAAATTTTAAACACGTCAGACAGGAAGAAACCTGCTTGGTTTTAACTGAAGTACTGGGAGCCCCTGCCAACAGAGTGACACTACCAGTGAGGTCTTTCCTCTTCAGGTGTTACAAGCCTACAACAGTTTTGCTTTTGTTTATCTAGTAGCAGACTATTACAGTATTAGTCATTCTGTATGTGCTGCTAGTTAATTACCAACTAGGAAGTTCATTAAATACTATATGGTTCATGCAAGTGAGCAATGCACACCCTTTCCATAGGTACAAAAACCAGACCACTGTTCAGTGAAATACAGATTGCTCTTGGACAGTTTTCTGTTCCCCCTGAAAACAAAAACCATCTTGCTGATTTTGGTGTGTGCAGGGGCTGGTTTGCAAAACCAGTCAATTAATCTTTCCATAGAAGAGTAAATGGAAAGGAGCAGTTACCTACAAAAATTCCAGGTTGGTATTCAAGTGACAAGTGCAACTGTTGTGGTACACACTTTTCAAGGCCTAAGTAAACTTTGACATGCAACATTTTGTAAAAAATTGCATATGAGCAAGGTAATAGAGCTACTGAGAAATTCTGGGGTATTTAATAGGTTAAAGGTATTAAACAAGAATAGGAGGTGAAAGGGAGACTGAACAGTTTGGGAGGAAGAAATTCTTTCCTGGGTTTGAATAATGAAGCGGTGGCTCGCCTACTTCTGTTACGCTGTGGCCAGTGCAGACATCTCAGTCTTAGATGCTGTTCATGATCCCAAGCAAGAGGTCTCAGCTGTCCAAGGCAAAGAAGAGCAGCCAGCATTTAAAGGAAACAAAGGTGTGAGGAAGTCCTGTCCCTCTTCCTCCTATTTTCTGCCATTTTAAACTTTCCTTGGGTAAGGCAGAGGATTGCAATCCCTGGGGGAGGAATTAAACTTCTCCCATAGCTAGGGCATTATCTTGATACATTCTCGGCTGACTGTTACCATTCATGAGTAAGACTTCAGCATTTTGGTAGATGCTTTCATTAAAACAGCAGCTCAGTGCTCAAGGAAGAAAACCCAGTTGCTCAAGGAAGAAAACCCAGTGGTAGGAATTATCAGTACCAGTCTCCTCATGTCAAAATGAAATGGCAGAACTGGAAAAGTCTGATTATCCTTGCTGTCTTCTTTGAAAGACATGAGAAGGCTTCTTTATAGCCTTTAAAAAACCCCCAAACCCAGGTAACTGAAGCAGTATTGTAAAGGTCTAAGTGGCACGATGAGGGTGGTCAAGGGCTGACCATTGAGCATGTCCTCTGCCACCAGAACTAGGGATGGTCAAATGAAGGTAGTAGGAGCTGGATTCAGAAACATATAACCAGAGGCAGTTCACACAGTAGCTCCTTGCCAAGGAGCACCCTGCACGTGTAGTATTTGTGGGTTGACAGGGAAACTGGACTTGGAAGAGAGATCCATTCCAAGTTACTAAACAGTTAAATCACAACAAGCTCAGGAAATCCTCTGGACTGAAAATAGCTTACAGCAGCAGGGATGTCTGGGGCAGTTACTCTGTACTGTTATCCTCCTCTTATTCTCCCCTAGGCACTCGTTTCTGGCCACTTCTGGAGGCAGTTTGTCTCCCTTGTAGAGTGTAGTTTCCCAGTACAACCACTTTTCTGTTCTTTGATCTCAGCCCCCTCATAGATGTATATATGGTACAACTTTAACTAGTATCTTTCTTTTTATGTACCAATTCTGAGATTTGGAAGTTGAGGATTTATTTCAAATAAAAAGTTATAATTATAAAAGAATAAACTTTCATTTAAAAACTACTAACCATTTACAACTAGAAAAAAAAATGCATCTGGTCATGAACTCCTGTGCTTGACCTGGTTTCTGCTATTCAGATCACACACACTGGCACCTCCCATATCCTAAAACAAATCCTAAACCATCCGTGTGGAAAGGAAAGTTAAAATCCTTGCCAATAACTGTTACATGCGTAACACAGGAAAACGTCTGTTAGGTTTGGTTTGGGTTAGATTTTTTTCTTCAGTAGATAAGACCTATGATGGAGAAAGGACACACAGACTTACCCTTAGGGAATCCTACATTAATGGAAACAGTCCTGCTTACAGTACTGTGGCTGCTTCATAAAACACCCCATTTAGCCATGAACATAACTCTTAGGAGTCTCAAGTGCTACAGAAGACTGGCTGAAAAAACAAACAAACCATGAGTTAAAATAAAACCTTTTTGCAATGAGGTAGAGGCTGCTCCATCAGCCTTTTATCTCCACTTCTTGCCAGCAGAGCAGCTCTACCATCAGTCTCTTGATTTGGCCAGTTTAGAGGGATAAAAAGACCTCTGGGGAGAAGGCAACATAGTGTTTCCATTCAAGATGCAGTTGCTAAAATTTTGTCTTCCTGTGATAGAAGAGGAAAGGTCTAACCTGCTGTCTGCTATAAGCAGCCACACACATTGCAGTAGCCAAAACACTACAATCCCCATTAAAGGAGAAGAATATGGCAGATGAGGCATTGCCAAGCTCCAGATATCCGTACTCCTTGGTCCTTGTACAATGAGATAAATCGTTTAAGTGTCTTCAACTGCAGAAAACACTTAACTCCTTATGTACTTCTCTAGTGCTTCGCTCCCATGACTGGTATTTTTGTTGCAGGTTTCCTAGAAGGCAGAGTGCAATACAGAATACTCAAGGCTGGAAGGAATCTGGTGGCTAAAGTCCTCCATGAGGACCAGGTCCTGCAAACATAAGGCTTCTTCCAGTTCATAGAATCATTAAGGTTGGAAAAGACCCTTCAGATCATCAAGTCCAACCATCAATCCAACACCACCATGCCCACTAAACCATGTCCCTAAACACCACATCTACATCTTTTAAATACCTCCAGGGATTGTGACTCAACCACTTCCCTGTGCAGCCTCTCCCAATACTTGACAACCCTTTCAGTAAAGAATTTATTCCTAATATCCAACCTAAACCTCCCTTGCTGCAATTTGAGGCCATTTCCTCTTATCCTGTTGCTTGTTACTTGGGAGAAGAAACCAACACCCACCTCACTACACCCTCCTTTCAGGTAGTTGTAGAGAGTGATAAGGTCTTCCCTCAGCCTTCTTTTCTCCAGGCTAAACAACCCCAATTGCCTCAGCTGCTCCTCTCCAGACCCTTCACCAGCTTCGTTGCCCTTCTCTGGACACACTCCAGCACCTCCATGTCCTTCTTGGAGTGAGGCACCCAAAACTGAACACAGCACTCGAGGTGCGGCCTCACCAGGGCTGAGTACAGGGGCACGATCACTTCCCTGGTCCTATTGGCCAAACTATTCATGATACAGGCCAGGATGCCATTGGCCTTCTTGGCCACCTGGGCACACTGCTGGCTCATGTTCAGCCGGCTGCTGACCAACACCCCCAGATCCTTTTCTACTGGGCAGCTTCTCAGCCACTCTTCCCCAGCTACTTCATTCGTAGTCTCCTGAGGCACACTGTTGGGGTCCACATGGAAAAGGAAGATCCAAGCCCCCAGCAAGCCTCCCTAGAGGTCAGGCTAGGTCAGCAGACGGAGTCTCTCACTGTTGCCATTCAGTGCTTTCTCCCAGTGCTACCAGCTGAAGTACTGAGCTGCACTGGAGGAAGCTTACAGCCCCTGGTCTGCTGCCAGACACTGAATCTCTTCTTAGTAGCAAATGTGCAGGGGGAGCAGGAGCCATTCTTCCGGGGCCAGAAGCCAACAACTCCCAACCTTCATCATAGTGGAAGTCCTGCTTTCCCAACCAACAGACTCTGCTTGTACCTCCTTGAGTGCAGCTTTTTGCAGGGTGCTGGAGAAGGTCTGGTTGATCTTTCTAGTCATCCCTGATGCTATGCAGCCACTGCCTTCCTCCCACAGCTCTGCTACTTGGCAACACAGACCCTCCCCAGGCACCCACCTCCTGTGGGCAAAAAGTTAAAGCTGGGTAGAACTGTGAAAGACAATAAAAAGAGCTTTTTAAAATACGTTAATAGGAAAAGGCAGACCAGGAACGACATTGGCCCCTTACTTGATGAGCATGGTCACCTCACAAACGGACGCAGACAAAGCAGACGCATTCAATGCCTTCTTTGCCTTGGACTTTAACACTAAGGAGGGGCTCAGGAACCCCCAGAGCCCTGGGCTAGAAAACCATGACTGTGAGAATGATAAACTCCCTACCAGCCCCAAACTTGTGTGGGATTTGCTGCTCCAGCTGGATCCCTGTAAGTCAATGGGGCCTGATGGGATCCATCCGAGCTTGGGTACTTAAAGAGCTGGCAGATGTCATAGTGACACCTCTCTCAATGATCTTTCAATACTCTTGGGAATCTGGAGAGGTCCCCATTGATGGGAAGCTGGCAAATGTTGTCCCAATCTTCAAGAAGGGCAACAGGGAAGACCCTGGTAACTACAGGCCTGTGAGTCTCACTTCTGTGCCTGGCAAAATTATGGAGAAGATTATTCTGGGAGTTGTAGAAAAACACCTGGAAGACAACATAGTCATTAGTTCCAGCCAACATGGGTTCATGAGAGGAAAGTCCTGCTTGACAAACCTAATTTCTTTCTATGATAAGGTTGTCCACCTAGCTGGCCAAGGGAAGCCAGCAGATGTAATATTTTTGGACTTCAGCAAAGCCTTTGATACTGTCCTCAATACTGCCTGTCACAGTATCCTCCTGGACAAAATGTCC
>NW_010328592.1:0-823 GCF_000700745.2 Antrostomus carolinensis
AAGGAGGAAAGAAAGAGAGAGAACAAGTTGAGAAAGGAGAAAACTCAGCACAGGTGGAGGAGCAGAGCTGCTGTGAGCAGGAGCTGCCAGGACACATCCGTTCATCCATCCCTCATGCCTCCTTGCATGGATGCCCCGTGCATTGTGGCCAGCTGGGCCCCCGCCAGCCCCACGAAGAAGGAGAGCAGACATGGAGGGATGGAGGAGCGTGCCCAGCCTGTGCCCGCCGGAGGGGAAGGCGAGGGGAGATCAGTGGTGGAGGCAGCGGTGCAGAGAGGAGAGAGGTGGCTTGCATGGTTCAAAAGAGTGACAGAGAGAGGGGGGCTGCTGCACATAGCCCCGTGCCCCTGCCCCAGTACCTCTTCCTCTGAGGCAACGAGGGATCTGAGAGTCTGGTCCATGGTTTGCAGCTCTTCTCCCAATTGTCTCATTCGGCTGGGGTGGAAGAGGGGCACCACGGGGGGGACAGCAAAGAACAGGCCGGTGGGCTGGCATCCCCCTGCCCCCAACCTATGAGCCCAGGGACCACCCCGATGGCAGACCCTGACAGTCCCAGGGAGGGACATCCCCATCCCCACACAGACATCCTTGTCTCCACAGCTGCCAGGGAATTGGGGCAAAGGCTGCGTGGGACAACCCTCCCACACTCCCCACCAGGAGCCCCACTCACCTCTCCGCCACCTCTGCCCTCTCCTCTGAGCGCTCCAGCTCTCCCTCAAGGACGACCAGCTTGCGGGCGACCTGTCAACGGCAGCAAGAGTCACCCACTGGCCCCGTGCTTGCCCCAGCTAAGGGCACAGGGCTGCGAGGAGGCGGGCCCCCC
>NW_010328592.1:1008-2110 GCF_000700745.2 Antrostomus carolinensis
TGTTACTACGGTGGGTCAAGGTGACACCGGCCCTTTCTGCCTGGCCACTAACCCCACCATTCTCCAGCTACAGAGACATGGGACATTGCCTGGGGATGCTGGCGCTCGCTGGCCACCCCACGCAGTGGGGTTACACCAGCAGTACCCCAAGGATGCTCCTGCACACAATTACAGCAGCAGAGCTGGCCCCAGGGGGGACAGCTGAACCCATCATCCAGTGGGGGAAAAATGTGTGCGGCCCAGGACAAGCCAGCAGCAAACTCCACAAAAGGAGCCTGAGAGGCCAGCAACCTTTACAAAATTCTGGAAAACATCCTATAGCAAAGCCTTTTCTCATTCAGGAGTGATGCTCACAAGCAAGGGGTCACCAAGCCCCCAGGAACCCCCATGGCAGGGACTCCTGCAACTCTTCTCTCCCTCAGGTACGGTTGCTCAAACTGGTCTTTGCCAATGGAGAGAAGAGCTCACGTAATTGTCAGGAACACTTTGACATGTCCGGGCACTCCCATACAACCTCAGTGCCCTCACCTGCATGGTTCCTGCTGGGAAACATGCTTGCTACAAGAATGGGACAATGAGACAACATGCAGGACTGAATGAGTCCAGTTCAACTGATCTTGGTTCCCAGACACAGATGTCCCCTCCTGGGCTGTTGGTGAGCATTCAAGTGGAGGAGGATGCTCTTGGGCAGAAAACAGGCTCCAAGCACCCTCTTGCTTTGATTGTCTGGTATTTGTATAAACACTTGGTAAAATTTTTCATTATTTTACGGGTGCCATGGGAACTTCAAAGCTTTTTAAGAAGGCCTGTATCTGAGGGACTTCTCTGCACTGTGGCTTTGCTCTGTCAGGAGGACAGGGTCTGCAGGAAAACCAACGCAAATCCCATAAGGTCACTTCAGAGGGACCCTACTGCAAAACCAAAGGGACTGCCTGCAATCAGTGGTGACCTGATGCCACCCCCGCTGCCCTTCCCATCACACCTCTCGCTCTCATCAGCCGCCTTCTCAGCCTCCTCCAGCTTCTGCAGGGCGGTGGCCAGGCGTTCCTGGGCTCGGTCCAGCTCTTCCTCTACCAGCTGGATACGGCGGGTGAGAGAAGCC
>NW_010328592.1:2144-2819 GCF_000700745.2 Antrostomus carolinensis
CGGGGGGAACAGAACCCCCTTGGTCCCCCCATGTCTCATATATATATATATAAAAAGCATTTTCAGCAGTTACTCCTTATTCATTATCCAGAATACAAGCCAGTGCTTGCTGGAATGGGATGCATCCCCTTGCCTTTCTATAGGGACAAGGGGGTTTCCTCCATTCCTAGCACCCCGTTTGACCCTGGCTCCTCCCGGCCACGCATCCAGAGCCTGCCACATGCAGCCCTTCCACTGTGTCCTCGCACCTCCTGCTCCAGCCCCAGAGAGGAACGAGGTGTGTTTGCCAGGGCAGGGTGGCCAGAGCAGCCATGCCGTCACGGAGATGGTATTTGGGGTTTGCAGAGCAGTGAGTAAAGGGGGAGGAATGCCCCATGTGGCTTCGCTCCCGAAAAGGAGATCGGAGCCGCTTGTGGATTTCCTGTTTACGGAGGCGGCGGAGCGGAGTGGAGCGAGCGAGCGGGAGCCTCTCCTGCGGGAACTCTCCCAGCCCGACACAGCGGGGCAGCCTGAAGCCGAGCACAGCCCCCTGGAGCACAGCCCCCATCAGACGATGGGGGGCAATGGAGTGAGTCACCCTCGGTGGGCTGGACCCTGGCCAAGCTGTGGCCACCAGGGCTCATGGGACCAGGGCCCTCCGCTTTCCCAGGCTCCCCGTGTGCAGGGCCAGGAGCT
>NW_010328593.1:0-6621 GCF_000700745.2 Antrostomus carolinensis
CTCCCTGACTTCTTCCTTTCAACCAGTTCACCTCACTACCTGCTTATCCAGACCACACTTCCTCAGTTTAGCTGTGAGGGTGCTATGGGAGATGGTGTCAAATGCTTTGCTCAAATCAAGATAAACCACATCCACTGCTCTACCATCATCTATCCACCTGGTTATGTCTTCATAAAAGACTATCAGGTTGGTTAAACATGACTTCCCTGTGGTAAAACCATGTTGACTGCTCCTAATGACCCTCTTATCCTTGATATGCCTTGAGGTAGCACTGAGGATAAGTTGTTCCATCACCTTTCCAGGGATGGAGGTGAGGCTGACCGGTCTGTAGTTACCCAGGTCCTCCTCCTTGCCCTTTTTGAAGACTGGAGTGACATTTGTTTTCCTCCAGTCCTCAGGCACCTCTCCCTTTAACATACCTAAAACATTCTCATCATCACAATTGATTAATATTAGAGCTGTTGGCTTCTCTGTTTTTAAGTCATAGTGCAATGAACCATTGTATTTCCATCCAATACATATAAGGCAGAAACACAGTTATATGTAATTGGGTGGTTATGTTTTTTGAAAGACAAAACAGTGTTTTAGAATTGTATCTCAGTGCCCAAAGTCCTCCTGTGTTTAAGAGATTCATTCATTAGGAAAGCTGAGACAGTTTTAGGTAGACAGTGAAACTGTTTGAGGTACCTATAGATTTTCATTCCTTTGCAGATAAAGTGTTTATGCTTAAAAATGGGATTATTAAATATATATATATATATTGGTTGTCTTGCACTTCAGATTTCAGTATAATAAATCCCTGCCCCTCACACCCTGCCCTTAAGGTCTGTCCCAGTTCTGTTCCCAAATCCTCCTCCCTTCCCACCTAGTCTAGTAGCTACCATGAATACTTCTGCAACTGGCATAAAGACTTCTGGAACTGACTGTACCAGGCTGCATGTGACTGGATTGGAAACAGGGATGCCAGACTGAGATGGGACAAAAGACAGGTATGACAATGGTTGGAAGATATGGAAAGAGAAGACAGTGTCAGAAGAGAGATGGTTCTGAGGCTGAAAGAGAGACAGTGTGACTGCTTAGACTAACTTTCAATCAAATATCACCATTGTGACAGACAGGGGCACAAGACTCGAGTACAAATTAGCAGCTCTATTTCAGCTAAAAACCAGGACACAGGTCACAATGAATACTTTCTAAACTTGCTCAGGTAGTACCAAATGAAGATAAGCCTACAGACTTCACTTGGGAAAAACATGAAGAAGGAGGCTGTTGGTAATTGAAGTGGATGCAACATCAGTTAACTAGAGTATGGCAGTGAAATTTCACCCATTAGAGAATGAATTATTCCCTCAGAATGCCCTTTTAAATTTTTCCTTGTTTTAAGTCTCATCATGTAAATCTATATTAAATTCTAAATACAGAATTTACTGCCTGCATGTTAGAGTTCAATATTTGCTTTTCTCTACATTGTATGAACACATTTTGTTCTCTCCAGACCTTCCTTAAAGGATGAATTTTAGTTTGAAACATACTTGAAATTATTAGCTCTTAAGAACTGGAAGAGTTCTTGCTTCTTGCAACATTGCTTCCATCCAGATGCCTATTTTAAGATTGAAAATGAAGAGTGGGCAACCTGCTCTCTAGCAGTAAGTCCTTACTCAGGAGGATCATCTACAAAATAACAATAATCCAGTAAGCTTTGGCCATTCTCCTAGGAACAGCAATGAAATAACCACTAACTCTTTCTGCAATATCAGTATACAACATTACTTGAGCTAAGCATATCAGTCAGAGATTGTGGAGGAAGCCAGAAGCCACCAGGTAATCAACAATCAGACACTCAACTTGAATATATGACCAAGCAATAAAAATTCTGTGTCCTGTGAACTGAAAGTTACATTCGTTTCCAGAGACAAGATAGGGTAGAAGTTTTCCTCTGGATATATGAAAATATTTTTCTTAACATTTAGTTTGACTGGGAAGAGTGTTAATACCCTACTAGAGGCTAAGATGGAGCAGTATCTTTTGGTCATATTTATGGAAGAGAAGCATGGAACAAACTAGGAGTGATAAAGACTTCTCTCTATCTGCAGATAATGAAATCGTTTCCAGTTTACCACTGCAGATGTCCCTCTATTTCAACGTTTATTTTTTCCCATTTTGGTGGCTCAGCACAGTTGTCATGCTCCATCTGAAGGTGAGTCCTGAAGGAAAGCAATGGTTTGCAAATGTATTATGTTTCTGATCAGACACCCCCCAGTACTGAGATAGAGCTCACTGGAGTTAGGGCTTATTTAAGTTTATTTGGGAATTCCTTGAAAATGGACATTCAAAAGTATTTGAAAGCCAATACCACAGTATCAACTTACAGCAGCGTACAGGATTTTCATTCAGTCACAAACAGCATGTTCTAAAACAACACAGCAGAAACTTTTAACTCTGTTCTTCCCTCTAGTATCCAGCCTTGTCAGATTACTACAAGTTCATCCTGATTACAATCATGATTCTAGCCTCTCTAATAGAGGTCATTCGACTCTACCTGGGATACATGGGCAATCTGCAAGAGAAGGTATGTTACTGCATGTACACACTAGTTTGTGCAGGATTGCTTTTTGGAGTTGAACATAAATAAAATAGTCTCCCAGTTCATCTAAGAGATTTAAGCTGAGGAGATAGTTATTTCTCCAAGTTATTTGGGCATCAGCTACCACTTTTGTGCATTCTAAGAAGTTTTCCCTCAGAACAGAGTCCTCTCACTCCCCACTGTTTTGTCAGAAAAAATAAGTCCAGTTAAAAATACAATATACAGAAACATTACCTCACTTTTGCCATTTTATACTATGTGGTGGCTTTTGGAAGATTTAAAAAAAAAAAACAAAAAACAAAAAACAACACAACAAACATTCTCCTCCACAAAGTTTTGGATTTTTTTTCATCTCCAAGTGCCAGTTAATAGGTGATGTCTTCTGTTACAGGTCCCTGAGCTGGCTGGGTTTTGGCTCCTGACTCTCCTCCTGCAGTTGCCTATCATTCTCTTCTTGCTGTTTAATGAAGGTCTGAAAATTCAGCCACTGGAACGAGCAGTCAATATCATCTTTGCCCTTTTCCTCACCTTCCAAGTCATTGCAGCCTTTGTCACCCTGAAAAGAATGGTGAACAAACTGGCAACACATTTCCACCTTAATGAATTTGACCAGATGGAGGAACGTCCTGTGCCTGGTTTTTACAGCTCGGGTCAAGAAGAGAGACCAGTTTCCATGGCTGGTTGGGGCCCCAGTGCTGGCTGGGGATCACACACTGAGGGCCTGAGAAGCTAACAGAGGTGGGGCTCATGTTGCTACAGCTCTGTTTCTGTTTTGTTGGGTCATTCTTTACCGTCCTGCATCAGAGATATTAAAAAGAAAAACAGATCTTGCTTAAGAGCCAACATTAAACCTCAGAGACTGGAGCTCCACTCTGCAAGAAAAATCAAAGCCAATTACATAACTGGCTTGAATGGACTATTTGTGGACTGTTACCACGTAGAGCACCAGAGTAGATTTGGTGGGTTTTGCATTTTAGAGTCATGTGACTTTTTAAGTTGTTTTTTTTTTTTCCCTGCACTGTTTGCACAAAATAGTTTTGTTTACAATAAATCTTTTATACACATTTTTATTTGTGTTGGTATCAGTTTCCTCTCTATTCTTCCAGGTATGTCGCACATATTTGATGTCTGGTACTTCATTTAAGCAGGGAAAAAAAAAACAAACCACCAAACCCAAAACAAAGAACCCCAAGAAATCTTGAGGCCCAAAAAGAACAATGATAAGATAGTGAACAAAGACTACAGTTTCAGACATGGTCTTCCAGATAATTCCTTACTAGGGATGGAATTTTAGAAGTATTCCTTCCTCACAACTCCTATGTTCATCTTCTTGGGCTTAGGTAGAGTTTTAACTATCAAGCCATTCAAAGGGGGCAGTGTGATTTTCTCAAACAGAGGAGTCAATAAGTCAGCAGAAACAAAGTTATAGCCATTAAAAAATTGGTTTATGGACTGAAAGGCAGAGTTTGTTTCTCACAAGCCAGGGCATATACCAAGGTTCTCTCATTCCTGTTATTTGTATTAATTTCTAGACCATCTTCTCCACTTTCAGTAATAGCTAAAAGTTCGCTTTTTCTGTCAAGGAGGATTAGAGATTGAAAGTAAAAATAAATGTTTAATCTGAATCCTTTTGAGTCCTCAAGCAGGGCAAGAGTCATCGGTTTGGAGAGCTGGCACAAACATCCCGGCTGCTCAAAGAAATATAAAGATGGATCTAACCTGAAAAAGGCACAGTGTGCTTAAAGCTGCTCTACATTTAAAGCTCATAGAACCTCTAGTGAAGAGGTGAGGTTAGCTTTGGTTTATTCCAAAACTGTTTTGTGGGGTTTTGTTTGATTTTTCTTTTTTTTTTTTTTTAATCCATGAGTGAATGGTACAATTAACCCTACAAATGCCTCTGTAGCCACACAGACCCGCCTCTTCCTGCCCAGATATGATGGGACAAAGGTTTGTTCCTTTTTTTAAAAAAAAATCCATGAGTTATTGGTACAATTAATCCTCCAAATACCTCTGTAGCCACACAGACCTGCCTCTTCCTGCCCAGATATGATGGGACAAACACCAAAGGCTGCCTTTCCTGGCCAAGAACGTAGGGTAGACCTCCAAGGAACTTACATCTACCACTAAGAAAACCCTGATGTTCGGGAATTACAGGTGAATGATGCAGCATGGAAGCTGAGCACTGCTAGTACTCACTGCCTTCCAACTGTTTGTCTCCAAGAACCTACAAGTTAAGGGAAAGCTGTATCTTTTCCATAGGTACCCTGGCTCTCTGAGTCTGCCCTTGTTGTCATTGGCAGGGCCAGCACGGGGAGAGCACTAAGGCAGTTGTCATCCCTTCTGCTCTGC
Source organism: Antrostomus carolinensis (assembly GCF_000700745.2). Lineage (NCBI taxonomy): Eukaryota > Metazoa > Chordata > Aves > Caprimulgiformes > Caprimulgidae > Antrostomus > Antrostomus carolinensis. Next base: position 4,934 of record NW_010328593.1, read on the forward strand.
ATGTCACTTGCCTGTTCCCATTATGAAAAGCCCACTATGGGAGATTAGGAGGGAAGTACCCCGAGATGCCAAGCTCTGGGGCGACAGAGTGATTACCTGTAGTAATCCCATCTCTTGCCTTAACTAGAAAATGGCGTATCTTTCAGTTTCCTTTCCTGTATCACCTTAAACAGTTTAAAACTTAAACTCTTTTGTGAGATTAAGAATGTAATGGGTAGGAAGGTTTTTAACACCAAGTACATCAAATACAACCAACATAAAGCTGGAAAAAGTCAATGCCATATGCCAAGACTGGCACTAAGGAACTGGCCTCCAGGCTGAGGCCATGAAACTCAATTCAAAATCCTGTTAGTGATAAGGAAATCATACACTTGGAAGATTAAATTACTATGTATGAGAATTATTGGGATCCAAAGATACAGGGGGACATGTCTCTGCTGGAGAGAGAGAAGGCTGATGAGGCAATACAGGAAATAGAATTTGGAGAAACACTGTTAGAAAGAGTTGGCTGGAAATGCTTCAGGTTAGAAGCCAGTCCTGTGATGTCAAGGTTAGAAGCCAGTCCTGTGATGTCAAGGTTCAGCAACATATTTGATAAACACAAGATCTCTGCATTCTTTCTGCTCAGGCTTCCTAACAGACCTACTAGTCTATTTTTAATTTCATCATTACCAGCTTAAACATTTAATTACAAAGAAAGCCTGCAAGCGCCTAGAACTCACATTCAGTGCCTGTTTTTCCATGAGTTTCCTACCCCTCATGTACCAGAGGAAGGAGAAGAAAATCACAGTGGCACTCAGGAAAACAGAACAACAAATGGAGAATCACACTCGAACATCCCTTCAGTTTCCATATTTCACAAGAACCCAGTGAGACATCAAACAAGCAGAATATACACTAGTCACTTGAACCAGTCAAATTTCAGACATACAAAAAACAAGCTGCAGAACTGAAACTTAGGATAAACACGTTGGGGGAAAAAAAAGAAAAGATAATCAAGTGAAATACATGAAAAACAAAACCAAGGGGAAAACTACAGAAGGTACTGACACAGTAAGTGTAAATCAAAATAAATGGAAAAACTTTTTAGCATCAAGAGCAAAGATAATTGCATTAATTAAAAAAAAAAACCCAAACAAACAAAACAAAACATAGGAAAGCTTAGTTTGCTTTTAAATGAAGAAGTTGAGGAATAATTGCCAGAACAGACTGGAAGCAGTGAAAGTCACGTGAGAATTTCAAAGGGGTACAGCAGGAAAGCTAACGGTCCTTCATAAATCCTCTTCCTCCTGTTATTCAGATAGCTTCGAGCAGGTACATTGTCCCATAAAAGAGAGAACATACTCATCTTGCAGGGCAAAGTGTTCACAAGTAGAACATGGGAATTTAAGATTCAGCAAAGCAGGTTGTTTGGGGATCAAGATGATTCGGTGCTTCCCCCCCCTCTACGGAATGGGTTGAAACAAAGGTGAGAGAACTCAAGAACACTGGAAACGAGTGGAATTTTACTGAGTGGCATCGAGACAGTTTTGAACACAAGCTGTACAATAGCAGCTTTTTGCCATACTGGGGTTGATGCAGAGAACTGTAAAACATATTTTTTGATTATCTAGATAGCTGCCAACAGCTCTCCCTTCACGAGCAAGATCTTTGAATCACACAGAATCACAGTATGTTGGGGATTGGAA
>NW_010328594.1:0-18771 GCF_000700745.2 Antrostomus carolinensis
GTCCAGGTGGGTTTGGAACATCTCCAGAGATGGAGACTCCACACCCTCTCTGGGCAGCCTGTCCCAGGGCTCTGACACCCTCACAGTAAAAATGTTTTTCCTTAGGTTTGAATGGAACTTTTCAGTGTTCCAGTTTTTGCCCATTGCCCCTTGTCCTGTCACTGTGCACCACTGAAAAGAGCCTGGCCCCATCCATTTGACCCCTGCACTTCAGGTATTTATAGACATTGATAAGATCTCCTCTCAGTCATCTCTTCTCCAGGCTGAAGGGTCCCAGCTCTCTCAGCCTTTCCTCATATGGGAGATGCTCCAGGCCCCTCATCATCTTCGTGGCCTTAAAAGGAAGGAAGCATTTGTCTACCAAGAGGGTGGTCAAACATTGGAACAGGCTTCCTAGAGATGTGGTCGATGCCCCAAGCCTGTCAGTGTTTAAGAGGCATTTGGACAATGCCCTTAATAGCATATTTTAAATTTTGGGCAGTGCTGAATTGGTCAGGCAGTTGGACTAGATGATCATTGTAAGCCCCTTCCAACTGAAATATTCTATTCTAGTCTAGTCTAGTCTAGTCTAGTCTAGTCTATTCTAATAAATAACCAATGGGAGGGTATAAAAAAAGACACAGCCAGAGTCTTCGCAGTGGTACTGGGTGACAGGAAAAGAGGCATTTGTAATGTAGGAAATTCCATTTAAACTTAAAGAAAAGGGCTTTACGGTGCTGGTGACCAAACATTGGAACATTGGTTGTGGTGCCTCTGTCTTTGGAGACAGTCAAAAGTTGATCGGACAAGGCCTTGGTCAACCTGCTGTAGCTGTCTGTGTTTTGAGCACGAGGTTGGACTAGGCAGTCTCCAGAGGTCCTGTCCAGCATCAACCACGCTGAGTGGGATTCTTTGATATTTTTCATTTTTAGGACACTCTGTGTTGCTGCTGGAGATGTGTTGGGCTCCCGGCACCTCTGCTTTGGAACTGCTGAGCATGGCAGGCAGAGCTGGGCACAAGATGCAAAACTGGATCAAATGGTCCCATTCCATCAGGACTAAGTCTGTTTTTTTGCAGGAGCCAATCATGCTGATGAGGATCAAGGATTTGGTGCTGCCTGACAAAAAAATGTGACAGAGGCTATTGGCAGTGAGCAGTGGTGATAACCAGGATTATTTCTCTGTCTTCTTTATCACACAGCCTTGAGACTTCGGCAGAAGGGATTTCTACTGCCAGAAAGCTGTGTGATATGTAGCTAAGTGATGGAATCAGCACTATGACTGCATCATCCCTGTGATGGAGGTGCGGACAGGGTTGCAAGGAAGCAACTGCAGCATGGAGCACAGTGGCAGAAGCCCTGCCCTGAGCCAAGTCCCCAACCTGGGCTCCTTTTCTCAGTGGCTTAACCATAATTGCAGCTGGATTTCTTAAATCAATCAATAAACAGACCTGTTGAAGCCTATCCCCAGGGGATCTGAAAAAAGATCTGCTTGTGCCCATCACCCCCGCAGCAGCTGCTGGGAGAGGCTAATGGAACGGAGGAGCTGCGTGCAAACATGCTGGCCCTTTGCACGCGCAGCCGCTGGCTGCAGGAGGGCTGGCCAGGCGCCCGGCACCGTAAAGGGCAACATTTCAGCTAATGTAGGCACAAGGTATGGGGTGGATCTGGTGTCATCCCCAAAGGGGCATCAGGTGGCTCCAAAGGGGATGGAAAGATGCGATACTTCTCTCTGGGATGGACTGAAGAGATAAATTGGGTAATTACAGAGCTCACTGCATCATGTGAGTTCTGGTTGCAGTGACTGTGGTCCAAGAAGTGTAAATCCGGGCCCTAGTGCCCTGGTGCCTGCAGCACACTGCATGCACAGCCTGGGAGCATGGAACCCGTGGCTGCTGGTAGGATGCATGGCCTATGTTTCTGGATCCCCTTGCTCACCTGACTACAGGTTGTGCTCCCTCTTCTGCACTGCACGCTCCACATGGCTCCTGAATAGTCGGGCTCAGCAGCAGCCTGGGGACTGCGATGCAGACTGGAGCCTGCAGGGAGTAGGGAAGGCATGGGCCAGGGCTTTGGTGTTTCAGGGGCAGGGTAATGAGTCGAGCCTGGATACGTTAACTGGACAGGTCCCTTGGTCATAACACTCCTTCCAGTTAGGAAGCGTTGGTAGGAAGAAATGGAAGTTACTTGCTAGAAAAAAGATCTGAAAATGCAGACAAATATGTGATTGCTGCAGTTCATGATAGTGGTCAAACACAGCCACAGAGGAGTTATCTCAGAATTAAAATGTTGCTTGTTGATGAGAGCACTTAGGCAAATTATTTGAGCTAACCACAGGTCAGCAATGTCCCCAACATAGAGAGCGTGTTGTGATGTTGGCTGGACTCACCACATAAAAGAGAGGGTAGGACCAGGTTGGATAGCGGGATCAATGTCATCTCCTCCTTATACAGGAAGATTAGTGAAAGTCACTTTATTGGACTTGCTGACCCGTTGACCAAAGGCAGGGCAGAGGTCCAGCCTTCAGGACATCTCCAGTTAGGCTTCTGGCATAATTTCTAGAAGTTTGCAGCATATAATCTTCCTTCTGTCTTGTTGACTCTGATAGTATGTTACTTCCATCCCTTCCCACTTAATCCCTGTTAACTAGCATCACTAGGACTGTGACTGAAGTTTATTAGGAAGGGTAGTGAAGGAGCGATTATCCATATTCCCCGGAGTTCCCTTGTAGTCTTGTCTCCTGAATAAGACAGGATGCTGACCATCCTGTGTGACCCTTCCCACTCTGCACACAGATGTCTTGCGACTGCAGAGGGACTGACCACCACATTCCAAAGATGAGTGGGGGAAAGCATCTCAGGTCAGGGAATATGATAGGGCAAATGCAAGGCTGCATAGTGCCTGTGCCTGCCTCCTCCCACACTGCTTGTTCTTGACTTTCACTTCAAAGACAAAGCAGGCCTGTCCCAACCCGATGTCAGGGAAGGTTTCAATACGATCCCAAGAGTGAGATTAAGACACAAACAAAGTCAAATGCCACACTCCCAGAACACCTTTTATTACAAAAAGTAATAAAGAGAATAGCGATAGCACAGGATGGAATGAAAGATGGAAAGCAAGTCAGCAGTCAGGATAGGGCTGCAAGAATAGTCACCACCACGGATCCTGCAGCAAGCGGTGGCAAGGGGGTGGGTGAGGGGGTCTCAGTTCCTCCTTGGCAGGCAGTCACGCACGCGGCTTGCTCCAATATTGGTGCGGTGTGCTGCGGTGCAGTCAGGCGGTCATGCAGGCAAGTCCTTCTTAAATACCCCTCTGAGGGCCATGGTTCCTGTGGCAACAGCACGTCTCTCTGTGCCCCCCAGCAACTGCTGCATGCTTGGGGCAGGGGCATGTCCAGCAGAACCTTTTCACAAGTGGGGGTTTCTGGGACCCTATGATCTTGTGACTGACCTTGCAAGCAATCTTTGAGGCAGAAGTTCATAGTGCAGTCCCTCACGAGGCCAGAGCTTTGATAAAAACCACAAAATATGACCCTGTTCCAAACAACTGTCCTCCTGAGCACAGGGATGGAAAGAGACAATAGCTGGGGGACAAAAATGGTGGGAATTTGTTACCTTTCATTCCTCCTCATATAGGGGCATGTGGGCGACAACCACAACTCAGCTGATGTCTTCTAGAGCTGCCTATAGCTGAAAAGGCTTACGGATTTTAATGTTAGGCTTTTTTTCCGCTATCCTACACCCCTGAGTAGAGATGCATGAACCAGAAGGAAATGCCTTAGGCAGAGAAATCAAAGGAACTGTCACGGTGTTTTCCACATCCTGTAGCTTGGGTTGCACAGTACCTTGCTACCCATACTATAAATTTAATTCTCCCTGTGCTGTGTTGGGCTACCTGTGTCAGTGCTGACCACGAGAAAAGGACTGACCACTACTAAATCCTGTAACGATTCTCCAGTATCTTGGGCTTCTTTACTTACAACCCATCCGAGGTCTGACAGCCAGCCATGCCAGCCAGTAGTCTGGGCTTGCCCATATACAGACCTGCCTGTTGCTGGGTGTGTTTGGTTTCTTCCCTGGGCTGACAGGCAGCTTGGGCATGTTTGTAAGCCCTGTGCCTTGGCCCAGCTTTGTGCAAGAGGAGGAGGAAGGGAGATTTGGCCTGGTCCGGGATGGTGACAGAAGGTGGTCACGGTTGTCACACAGACTAATTGCACTTCTAATCCTTCTTTGCTGCTTACAAGCTGCCCCCCACCAAGGAGTCATGTCTCTGGCTGGCTCCTGTGTCTCAGGGTGGAACCACACAAGGCTCCTGCTGCCACTCTGGGCCCTGGCAGCCTGTGTGCTAACTCTGGCTGAGTGCAGCTTCCACCTGAGCTTTGCTGACAGATTTCTTAGGGGACAGTGAGAACTGTGACCGAACAGATTTATTCAGGTAAGTGAGGTGCTTAGGAGAAAATTTATCTTAAGGGATAAAACAGTTGGCTTTTTAGTTTGTATCTGACATCTAACTATATAGAGCTGGCTTCAGGCACAGCAGTCCTGTTACCATGATTAGAGGCAGCTGAAAAGTCTGCAAACAACCAGTCGAACAGGCAGCTCCGAGTTCCCTGTGCTTGTCCCCAGCACCGCTCTGCGCCTGCCTCAGCCAGTTATCTTCCCTTCCACTGGCTGAGTAGGAGATGGAAGCAGAGCAAGAACAGCAACATGCAGATGTTGGCTGACATCTGCTGAATCTGCTCTCTTCAAAGCCAGGCAAGGAAAAAGCAACAGCTTTCACAATGCCTTGTTCTGCCATCAACAGTTGTTGCAGCTGACACTCTGCCTTGAGAAATTATTTAATCTTCCTTTTCAGGACAGTAAATCTTGCAGAGATTGCCAAACACAGAGCTAACTCATGTCTTCCCCAGGGGCATCCTGGGCAGGCTTAACTCCTGTCAATTCCTTCTGCAGAGCCTCTCTCTGCTTTGCTTTGCATCCATCTCTGAAGCTGCTGGATAACTTCTGGCTCCTCAGCCCTCTCGGTAGGAAGCAAAACATATTTAATTGCTTGTACCTTTATGATACGCTAAGCCCTGTGTCACCTAGAGCTCAGTTCCTCAAGGCTCATGGGTGTGGATGTGCTTACATGCCCAAACCCCTGAAACTGAGCAAGAGGAGTAGATGGTAAACTTCCATAACTTTGGACTGGTCAATACAGATTAAGCACAGGAATTCCTCTACACCCCAGATTTATGTGATGGATCTCACCACAGACAGACACAAGACTGTTCTAGCCCAGGACTCATAGCGTTGTTGCGCACAGCCACATGTGTATCATGGAGGCATGGCAGTCACAGTTGTGCTATGCTCAAAGATATAGGTTACTCTAGCTGAGTGGTGAGAGCTGCTCCCTGTATATGAGGCTTTGGTGACATTACAGTGCTCATGCTGCTATGGACTAACAATCCCTCATGCTGAACAAAGGCACTTACCAGGGACTTCTTTCCTCCTTCAGCTCCTGAGGAGCTTTCAGTGATCTTCCCTGTGTGGTACTGTTTCTTTTCTCTCTTTTTCTTGCTTTTTGCTCCATCTTTCTCATTCCTTCAGCCCTGTTTCTGTATCACTTGCCCATCCGCTATTTCACCTTCATGGGGGTTATCCTGCTGCAAAAGAAGTATCCCTTGATACAAAACCCTGGAAGACTTTATGCTGTCAAGAAGCAATACAGGGTGCTCAGTGTACAACTCAATGGCTCCTTTCACCTGGTGGGGAGAGGTGCTGCACTCTTTCACTCATCACTTGAATCAGTTCATTTCCTTGCACCACTGATCTGGGGAGCTGTAGCAAGAAGAGGCATGCACTCAGGTCCTCCCCCCAACACCCATATCACTCATGGTACTTCAGGGAAGTTTGCAGCACTTTTATGCCACCAGGACTGTCTATCACACAACTAGAAACATAAGAAAACACTTGCACAAAGAGCAGCTGCTGGCTAGATACTGCTAGTAGCAGGGTGGGAGTGGACTTCAGCAGGCAGGCTGGGTGGCTTCTATTCCCAGCGCTGGAGGAGGTTAGGGCAGAGGGAAGCTGGACCTCCTGGTGACTCTGCATGTCTTTGAAGGTTGCCATTGCCAATCTTTGTTTGAGTTTACTGTTGCTGGGCTACCCTAGGAACTGCTGAACTGGTTGGTCTCTTCTGTACCGCTCCATAATGGAAACCTGAGGATTAAGTGGGAGCCATGATAGGCAGTGATCCTGCCCTGCCCCTGAGCAGCCGCCACCCTCCCACTGGTTCCTGGCTACACAAGGGCATGATCGGAATTGGATAGGGCTGGCAGAGATCTGGCTGTAACAGGATGCCCCTGTCCTTTCCTATCCTTCTGTCGCTGCAGAAGAGAGATGAGTTTATGGCATGTGGTATGGTAGTGCTGCCAGGTGGCACAGGCCAAAGGAATGATGAGACCTCAAGTTGGGAAGGTAACTGGCTACTCACCACCAAGAATCAGTTTGGTTCAATGGGTGGAAACCTCACTGATGAGAAATTTGGATACAGAGCAAAGTCCTGAGCTGTAACTCAGGTCACCCAGCAGGCAGGAACTGGGAACAGTATTTAGTAACCCTGACTTCAAGTCTCCTTAACCAGCAGACATATCACTGCTCTCCCAGAGTTAGGCAAAGCATCGGAAGTCCTGACCCTGAGTTCTCATTTTCCTTTGCACCCCTTACCATTAGGTCCCAACCCCCTTGGACTTCAGCTTGGGACTGTATTCTTTGAAACAAAAGCCTTGGCTTCTTTCCCCCTTGTCTTCAGTTTATAATTCACAGGACTCCTTGCTCTGCCTGCATTGCGATCACCATTGCTTTCCCATTGTGTGTGCCAACACCTCACTGCCTCCAGAGGTCAGAACCAATATTTCTTGTTTGCTGTTACTACTATGTGATTTCAGTCAACATAGGAAGAATTTCAATTGGACTTTCTGTGTTTCACCACCTCAGTCCAGCAGCAGACTGTAGCCCTCCTCAGAGCTCATCCATAAGATACCTGGCATTAGTCTCTTCCCACAGAGGGCTGTAATGGGTCTCACAGCTCTGGAAGAAAATTACTTTAGTCCCTAAGTGGGGCTTATGTACAGTTTGATCAATTCTGTATCAGACCCCCACTGGAAGTCTCTGGGATGGCCATATTCTCCCACACAGGATGTTTAGACACTGAAACATTATCCGTTGGTCTGGGCACAGGAGGAGCTGCCTGGTGGGATCTCCAGGGCAGTCCAAAATTCTCAAGTGGAGACTCCTGCAGCAATTAGTCAAACACTTAATTGTGAAGGTGGCTAGGAGTTCAGTGTTTGCTTTGTCTTAAGTCAGTGGAATGTCTCAGATCAGTCCATTGCCTCATCTATGCAGCTGAATAGCAGGGGAGTTACTGGACCATCAGGGGAATTAATGGTTTAAGTATGCTAGGTGTCAATACAGACAGAGCCCTGCCACCCAGGTACACAACAGTTATAACTCTAGGACAAACCTGAGTTTCATACTTGCAACTTAAATGCCATATCTCCTGCTACAGACAAAATGACTATAGAAAAAAAATGACATGAAAGTTTAAGTTGGTCCCATTCAAAGACATTAGCATTTTGCTGTAGCTGCAATCATTTTTGCTGGGCTGGTTGGCTGATAATACATGAAATCTAACAAAGTTATCTGTTTGCACAACCCTACACAATATTTCCACAGAAGCAAAGTATTTGGGCCATTTCTGTTGCTGGAGTTACATTCCCAATGAACGAAAGGCACCAAAACCAGTACTTCTCTGTTTAGTCAAAACAATTTCCTCTGAACAGCTGTAGTAGTTATTTTCTGGATCACTTAATGATTCATTTCTCTTGATTAAAATAGATCAGTCTATAGTAATGCAGTTTGGATCTCATGTCAACAATGTTAAGTGCATACCGCACCACAATCCATATAGGCTCTAAATTCCTAATGCTGGGGAAAGCAGGGTCAATAATGCTTGTATGGACCCAGGCCCTGTTTACTCTCTTTCTGGTTTTTGGCACAACCACTCATTTTACCAAGCTCTGATACAGATTTTGTTGTTCTTCAGTGGCTCCTTGGACTGTTTTCAGCTTGTTAGCAGAGGACGGCTGGGATCCATGTGTTAGAATTATGCAGGGGAGAGTAGCAGGTCAGGACCAATGCTCAGGTTGGATTAGCTTGGATTTCACATCCCTGCTTCTAAACTTTCAGCTTGTTCTTAAGGTCTGAGGACAATGGCATGGGGAAATTGCTATTTTCCCATATGGAATCCTAATCAGATAATGGTAAGGAAAAAGAAAGAGAAATGGGAAGCTCTTTGCTAGACGTGAGGAACCTTGCCTTACCAGGGGGAAACTAGACCATTTGCAAGGCAGGGTCACTTTAGGATGGATAGTGTTTAGCTCCCTTTTCTGGCTCTTCCCTTTATTCCAGGGTCTCATGGGATGCTGGCAGAAATTTCCATGCTTATTCACAAATCTGTTACTTTGCAAATCTCCCTCATTAGCCTTAGCTTCATTGTCTTTGTGATTCAAACATGTATTTACTTCAGTGATAAATCTGCTCACCATTTCATTGGCAGATCATTTCGTTGCAGTTAGGAACTGAGGGCTACTACCTGTCAGCCTGCAAACAAAGGAAGAGCTTATGCAGACACATATTGCTTAGATTAAAAGACTAAACCTCACCCTTTGGTATAGCTTATCAGGCAAGCACTAACACACCAGTCATGTCTGGGCAGTCAGTAAAGAAGATAAATTCTTGCCTGTGTCTTGGGGCTTAAAAGAAGCATTTAAGAATAGAAAATCAGTTGATACATGTCTTGAGACAGATTTCCCAACTTCAGAGGTGAGAAATCAATCGTATTGTCTTCACATCCCCACATTTTCTTTTCTTTTAGTGCTATTGAGTAGGCTAATGATTAGGGATTGGCTATGAATAGTTCCTGAGAAAAGGCTTTATAGCCTTCTCAAACGCACTTTTTCAGGCCTGCAGCTTTGCCATGAGATTCAGTGATGTTAGTACACAGAGAGGATAAATGTACACATTTTCTGTCAGTGAGTAAACTGTACACAAGACGAATTCCACATGCCTGGTTTAGGGGTTGGTAAACTTTGGCAGCATGTGAACTGGGATATATGTAAATTATTTCCTTCACACTTTCTCTGTATCCCTGCTCCATGATGGAGCACAGCCTGGGTGTGCGCTGCTAGTGGTCACTCAGGTCCTGTCTTCCACAGAAATCCTGGCACACAGACCAGAAACCAACAGAACCAGGTCTCTGATTTGGACAATCAGGACACCAGAGCTGCTGAATTACCTTCTCTGTGTGCTCTACAAGACCTCTGCTGTCTCATCTGTGGCACTATTTAAACCCTCACAGGAGCTAGCCCATCTTCCTTTAATGACCTGGAGTAGAGCCTACAGCTCAGGCTTGGAGGTAAGGATTATAATCCCACACTGCATTACTGCTCGTGAGCAAAGGTCCTGTCCCCATTCTGCCTCATCCGCAGAGCAACTTCTTGAAGGAAAGTGAGATCTGTTTTTTTCAATATCTTATAGGTACTGTTTCACTACAGGGATTCTCATTACCACATCTCAGTCCCTTGGATGCTCACACTGCTGCATTGCAGTAGCTGAAGCTTCCAGTGCTGGGAGCGGGCCAAGGATTCAAACACCCATACCCACTTAACCCCTGCCTCAGGAATCCAGATTTGCCTGGGACTTAGTAACATGACCTGTTTTCCACTAGCTCTAAACTGCTCCCTCCAAAACTGAGTTTCATCTTCTCACACGCTTAGTTTCAACTAAGAAATTAAATCACTGCCAAACATCCACTGAACTTTGTTGGTCCTGTTAACTTTTGCACTTCTCCTCAAAAGCAATAATAACTCAGTGCCCAGTTTTGAAAAATGCACATCTCTGCTTCTGTTCTCTGCTCTTCTTAAACAAGCAGAAGCTGGCAGGTACATGCTTTTTTTATTGGTAAAAGAGATTAAATTGCTGCAAACTTTCATTGTCAAGGAAGAGAAGGCAAGGCTGTGCTGATCTGTCCATCTCCTGGGCACTCACGTGGTACCAGCATGAAGGAGCAAGAGGGAAAGCCTGACCCATATTCTGAGGAGTCAGAACTGGAGCTCCCATGAGATTTGTAGCAGTAGCTTTTTTTAGGGAGTGAGTCAACATAGCTGAAAAGTGAGGCAGTGGGACAAGTTTTAAGAGGATGTGCCATTGCAACCTTGTGCTGAAGTTACTCAGCAAAGGATCTAAGAGGGTTTTCAGTCATTTCAGCCACTCCTGCTTCTCCACTGTTTGCCATGCATCACCTCTGTCCCTCTAAACTCATTTCCAGTCACTAGCATTCCCACTTACTTAACCTTAACTTTTAGTGCTGCCCTTAAATCAAAGGCAGTGCTGTAAACTTGTCTTTCCTGGCCTTTGGCTTTCTTCCAATTATGAGAGACGTGTTAATGAGAAGACCTCATATCAAGCCGTCTAGTCAAGGCACTTGCAAAATGCCAGCCAGCACAGTAGCTGGACGTGAAAAACAGGAAACCAGCTAACGTCAGCTCAGACCAAGACTCAAATTCAAATAGCAGCAGGGAGCAGGGAGAATCGACAACCACCTGGGGCGAGCACATCAAGAGATGGTTCAGGGGGCCTGGAAGAAGTGTTATGTTCACTGGAAAACCCAGCTGAGTGTGAGCTCATCAGCTCCTGCCAGTAGGTTATGGGGACACATACCTGGCAGCAGGCAGCAGAGGAGTCAGTGGTGTACGCGTGGGAGAAAGGTCAGGAGATTGCAGAGGGCTTTTCACTTGTGAGCTGGGTGATGGGAACAGTCAGTGAGTGATGAATATGAGCAGCTGGCAGAGAAGTTCACCATGAGACAGTCCAGTTAGAGAGTGGGAACTCAGCAGTTTTAATGTTGGACAGGTTTTTTACGATACTCCAAGAACTAGGTGCCATAAGGCGCATAAATCAAAGCAGCTTCTTGAAACTGAGACAGTCTGAGGCCCTGATGCCCTGAGATCAGAGCAGCTGAGGTGACACTAGATAGTCCCCTGTGTACAAGGGCTCTGTTTGTGCCAGCACGAAAACCAGTCCCTCCTGATCTGGAGTGAAAAAATAGACAACATTTTTGAGGAATCATCTTGATTACTTACAAGTTTTAGAGAAACACGTATCTTTTCACATGGCATAAAAAGGCACTATACTGTATCAGAAAATCTTAAAATTCAAACCATACTTTAAAATATTTAGGTTATATTTATTTTTCTTTTAAAAACAAAACAAACAAATTAAATGTTAATTCAAGAAAATCTTTTCAAGACTATTAATTTAATATCCAACTAATAAAAAGATTTAAAGAGGGAAAGCAATGCTGCTTCAGTGGCATCTCTGTAAATTTTAATGAGTTAAAGCTTTTTTGCTTATTGAAGTGGTAAAATATTGGCCCAAATCGAAAAAAAAAAATATTTTTTTTCTGCCAGAAATTAGGGTATGGGAAGAATGTCCTCTTGCTATAACTTTAGACTATGTTCCACGAAAAGAGGTACATTTAAAGCCCTCTTTAAAGGTCTTAGTCAGCTACATTATTTTGACAATTGTCTTCTGAGAATCAGAAACAATCTGCTAGTTCAACAGTGTTAGCCAGTTATTCCTTGTTCTTTAAATCAGTTGCTTTTAATCTAGAACACAAAGTTTGAAAAGCTTGCCTCAACATAGTTGCATTTAGATAATAAGAATGCCTGCACTGTATCAGACCAAAGGTCTAATATAACAATATCCTGTCTCTTAAAAAAATAAAGAACAGGGAAAGTATGTGGTGACTTTTCCTCAAAGACACTTGTCAGCTTTTGGCAGATTTTGACTTAAGAGGACCCTGCAGATAGATGGAAACTTTACATTTAGTCTTCCTTGATAGTTTTTTCCCCCATGGATCTGAAAATCAAACAACACATTGGAGTTCAGGAAGAGAATATATAATCCTTGGCAGCACAGCCGGTTGGTACAGAGAAAGAAGAAAGAAATCTCCCTTGACTTGGTGGAGGCAGAGAAGAAATGAAACTCCAGACAAGCAGAATGGGAATCCCAGAGTAACCAAGTCCAGCATTTGAGTTCACTCTTAGCATTTTGAAGTTCCTCATTGCTGCTCTCTTTTTAGCCACTGCATTGGGGTACTTTGAAGATGAAGCTGATGCAGTCATCTTTTTCTATTGGCAGAAAACACTGTATCCCATTATAGGCCCTACTGTGAACAGAAAAAGAGTTAGAATCCACACTGAGCATTTATAATCCTGTGTTACTCAGCTGTTTGACTTTTCTGAGAGGTAGAGAAGGCTTATGGTAGTACCCCATCCCACAGAGCTGATGCCTTCAGCAACCCTTGATAACATCACTCACAGTGACATTTGTTTTCCTAATTCTAGTATTTTATTCTTTTTTCCCTCCGTCCCAAGTCCCCACCATTCACTCTAAGTAAGTGATCAGATTGTGCTGATTTCCTTGCGGTTCTCCAGCTTTCCTTTGCTCACTCCATCTTTGCTTGCATAGCCCTTCTTGCTCATACACTGCAGGAAAGCTGTCTTCCCACTGCCCATCCCAAAGAGTAAAGACTCCTTCAATGGAGTCTTTCTGAGGTGCTCCTTCCAGACAACTCTGGCCACTGTTCTCCTCCAGAGCTCCTTGACATGACTGTACCCAAGCAGGAAAAGCAGAGCAGGTCCAGTCACGGTGACCAGGGTCAGTGAAGAGTCAAGATGACCAGGCAAGTCCAACTTCACAAGACAAGGCTAAGTATAAGCCAGGAAGTCAAACCATCATCAGTATCAGCAAGGCACAGACACAGCTGAGACATAGCTCAGGCAAGGAGCAAGGACATGGGCCCGAGCTTAAATGCATCTCTGGAGCAGGACTGGGAGGGCTTCTCCTAGCTCTTTCTCACCCCCAGCATTTTCCCCAGCAGTCTGATTCAAAGTGGTACAGGTGTGCCATGCCAGAGCTGGCCTTGAGCACAAGCAGCCAAACACCTTGGGGGGAGCAAGGGGGGCACATTCAGGGCCCTGACAACAATGTCCCCCATGTTCAGGGAGCACCCAGACACCAGAGAGCTGGCAGAGACGTGTTTCTCTCAGTGCCCGTGCTGCTGTGGAGGTACATATACACCAAGCAGATATTGCAGGGTCCACATCTTAGAGAACATACTAAAGCTTTACCCCTCAGTCACTTCAGTTTAGCAAACTGTCTCTCTTGTACCACAGAGACGAGTTGTTTACAAAGCAAACACTGTCAGTCCATTTAATTGGCTCTTTAACATGGTGAGAAATGTTCCCTGGCAGAGAGCTCCTGGGAAACTCTCCAAGATGTGAAATGGAGAGGTACTTCTATGCAGGAAGGACAAATGAGGCTAGTCTCCCAGACCCAAACCTCACATCTGAATCATCCTTCCCTGGATGATGGTGAGAGTCTGGGGGGTGTAATAACCATTCCCACAGCCCCCATAACAGTAATTTTTAACAGTGCAAGGGATGGCCATGCCATTCTGCCACAGACGAGAGCAGGTCCTACAGTGCCCTCTTTTCTGTCCAGCCTTAGCACAAAGGCATACAGCCTGAGCAGGTTCTGGAGCCAGTCAGCTTAGTTTAGGCAGATCTGGGTCTAGATATCAAACAGCGGATTTTTTTCCTAAGGAAAGGAAAAAATATGTTTGTATTAAAAAGTGTAAGTATGTAGAGAAACAAGAACGTTGTTTTGCAGAGCTGCTTAGCCCTATTCCTTAAAAAAATCCACTCAGACCTGATTTCTCTGAATCATCACACCACACCCGAAGTCAGAAGCCCAGCCCGGGGTTCATGGCACCCCACAGCTGCTGTGGGCTGGGTGTGACCATGAGGGATGGAGAGGAATTGGTGTGCTGTGCTCGGGGCAGCCTTGCCTCACATGCCTGCGGATGAGCGTTGTGCCAGCATGGAGATGAGAGAGCCTGGGGAGGAAAAGGAACCCAGGCCTGGGAACGCAGCAGGAGAGACAGAAACGAGGCTGGGAAAAGCTGGCTGGAAACAGGGGAACTAGAACTAGCGAGAGAAAAAAGCAGGGCAGGGTAAGGGTCCTATGATGTGAAAACCTGGATTTAAGAGAGCACATGGGGCCAGTCATTAAACTACCTCAAGTAATGGAGCCTTTGAGGGAAATTTGGAAAGGCTGAGGTCTTGCTGATGACATATGTGTGCCACGGCCAGTGGTGCTGGGAAAGACCTGCCAGGCTGCTTCAGCTCACTTTTAAAAGCTGAGGGTGCAGCCCGCAAGGGCAGTGGTACGGGCGTGTTGCCCTCCAGTGGTGAACCTCCCATTTTCCCCAGAGTAAGGGAGTAGCACTTGCAGGGACCTTGGGGCCTGTGGCCCTCAGCTCCAAACACACGACTGGGCAAGGCTTTTATTTCCTGATGGTTACACCATGATTAATTTGAATATCAATGTTTGTCTCCCACAACCTTACCATTATGCAGATAAGTTTGCTCTGTTTTATTTGACCAGAGGCAGACCACAGCACAAAATCACAATGATGGTATTCCCACTGTTCTGTCAAAGCACAAATTCAATTACTCCTGCAATTACTCCTGCTGTGAAAGTGCACCAGTTTGAGCTGCACTGGTTTCATTAATTTGGTTTAATACTTTCAGTTGCATGTCACACGCTGTGATGAAAGTTGTTTGTCCTGCAATTGCCTCTATGCAACAGTTATTGACAATGCTAATGCTATACATTTGTTATGTTGAAGGGCAGAAGTACAAGCCTTTAAAAAAAAAAAAAAAGACTTTTCTTACAATTTTATCAAAGTTTCATCACCAAGCTTCAGACTTTCCATACTACGGCCTGGTTGAACATTAAAAAATATTTATATACAGAGCAAAATGCTTTTTTCCCCCCATATTCCCAGAGGTTTCTGAATTAGGCAGCAGTTTACAGTCAAAGCCTGACCTTGGGCAAAAAAAAAAATCCCAAACTAACACACCACCACCTAAGTCTGACCAGGTCTCAGCTAACGCATCCCTAGAAACTACCAGCAGGTCACGCTGAAGATCTGTCCAGCGCTACCAACAGTAAGCTCCGAGTTGCTGTGAACCAACCCCATGCACCATCCGCAGAGCACAATCACAGCTTTTCTTCCCTTGGGTTGCAGCGTTGCCTGCAGAGCCCTCCCTCCTCTGCCTCTCTGCCTTAGGTCGAGAGAGGTTCTCCTCCCCCTCTACTCTGCCCTGGTGAGGCCACATCTGGAATATTGTGTCCAGTTCTGGGCCCCTCAGTTCAAGAAGGACAGGGAACTGCTTGAGAGAGTCCAGCACAGAGCCACGAAGATGATGAAGGGAGTGGAGCATCTCCCTTATGAGGAAAGGCTGAGGGAGCTGGGTCTCTTTAGCTTGGAGGAGACTGGGGGGTGACCTCATTAATGTTTATAAATGTGTTAAGGGCAAATGTCATGAGAATGGAGCCAGGCTCTTCTCAGTGATGCCCAACTATAGGACAAGGAGCAATGGGTGTGAGCTGGAACACAGGAGGTTCCGCTTAAACTTGAGAAAAAACTACTTTACAGTGAGGGTGACAGAGCCCTGGGACAGGCTGCCCAGGGAGGTTGTGGAGTCTCCTTCTCTGGAGATGTTCAAGACCCGCCTGGACGCCTTCCTGTGTAATTTCGTTTAGTTTCCTGCTCCGGCAGGGGGGTTGGACTAGATGATATTTCAAGGTCCCTTCCAATCCCCAACATTCTGTGATTCTCCTCCACATCCCCTGCTCAGGACATCCAAAAGCAGAGCAGAAGCCATGTGCAGTACTGTCCCTTTCTTCTTGGCATCTCAAGTTTTAAAGGAGTCGTGATTTCTAAGCCACACCAAAAGAAAATATAACTGAAGAAGAGTTGATAGGTGAAGCTTTGAAACAAT
Organism: Antrostomus carolinensis; assembly: GCF_000700745.2. NCBI lineage: Eukaryota > Metazoa > Chordata > Aves > Caprimulgiformes > Caprimulgidae > Antrostomus > Antrostomus carolinensis. Next base: position 15,934 of record NW_010328594.1, read on the forward strand.
TTGGTAATGGGATTCACTGATGTGGACAGGGGAGACGTACTGGCTCTGGCTGGGATGGAGTTAAACGTTCTTCATAGCAGCTGCTGTGGTGCTGTGCTTCAGGTTTGTGACCAAACCAATGCTGAAAACAAACTGAAGTTTTAGCTATTGCTGAACAGTGCTTGCACAGCACCAAGGCTCTGCCTCTGCTTCTCACTCTGCCCTGCAACGGGTCGGCTGTGGGTGTGTGCAAGAGAGTGGGCAGGAAGGGGCACAGCCAAGCAGATGACCTGAACTAACCAGAGCGATAGCTCATGCCACATCACACCGTGCTCAGCAAGAAATAAAAGGCTGGGGGAAAGGAGGAGGAGGGAGATGTTCAGATATGCAGCACTTGTCTTCCCAGGTAATCACTACACATGATGGAGCCCTGCTTTCCCGGAGATGGCTGAACACCTGCCTGCTGATGGGAAGTGAATTAATTTATTGTTTTGCTTTACTTGCACGTGCAGCTTTTGCTCCATTTATTACACTGTCTTTATCTCAACCCATGAATCCCCGCCCCCCCCACCCTCTGCATGAGAGTGGCTGTGTGGTACTCAGCTGCCTACTGGGTTAGCCCACAACAACAGGGGACAGAACAGTTGAAGGGAAAAACTAATAAAATGTGAGTAACACTCTTCTCATTTCCTTTCTATCACATGCATTTCACTATGGGGCAGAAAGGGTACATTAGCACAATTAAGTTACTCCTTTTTACGTTCTAGCTACACCCTATTTCTTTTCGTGTTACTGAACAAAGAGATGGCTCTATGGAGCCAATGCACAGTCACAAGCATGAACTGGTTCAGAATGACAGACCTGAGCAGCACTAAAACTGATTAACTGCTGTTGTCCACTGAAATGTATGTAAATGAAGGCAAAAGAATAACAATGAAATACCCAGTCTGCTTCCTCTATCAACACTCACTGAAGGATTGAGTTTGACTCAAGTGATGCATGATCACAGCAAACAGTGATTAGAACAAGACCTGTTGGCTAACAGTGGTTAGTAAAAAGGAAAGTTGCCTCTGTACTATGCACATGAAATATAACACAAGTGATGCTGAGTTGGTATTTTCAATACTTCCTTATCTTTTAAAATCTGCAAAGAATTTGAACATTATTTCTGGTCTAGCACCCGTTTCTTGGTAATAATTCCAGAAGCAAAGCATCTTACTAGTAAATTTTACTCTACCATTCTAAAATCATACTTGGGACTTACAAGTGTAAGCACTCAATTGTGGTAGGACAGATCAAAGTTTTGTAAAAGAAATCCCACTTGGCTGAACACGCACACCCCTTAAAAACTCCTTGCACACAAATCGGGAAAACAAAGGGTAGGGCAAGAGAAAAAACTGAAGCAACTGGAAGCATGAAATACAGGTCCTTTAAATCTTCAGACTTGATATATTTAACATATGAGAATTACTGGCTACAGCAATTCTCTGCTTGCTTCACTGAAGACTGACAGACCTCTTAAAACGAGAATCTGCACTTTGCTCACAAGCCCCTAACAGAGCAACAGAAAAGGACTCATGGAATTTCACTGCTGCATTATTAAAGTTTTTTCCCCTACACATTAAGTGTTTTCTATGAATATTTACACATCCAAGAAAAGATGCAACGATACATCTCAAACAGTCTTGAAACCACCAGTGCTAAATTGTGTTTTATTTCCAACAATTAGCCGTTACAGTATCTGAAACAAAAAGTATTCAAAATAAATAGCTGAAGATGAAGCATCAGAATACTACCGTCTTCGCTACTGCTGTGGCCCCCTTAACGTTTCTTGCTTTTCAACCTTCACTCTTCAGATTCTCCAGGCCTACGGATATCATCAATCTTCAGAATCATTCTAACAACCTGAGTCGCCAGAGAAATCTGCTGCTTCTTACCAATCAAGGTTTCTATAACATGCTGCTGCTTCATATCTGCCAAAAACAAGCGGAACAATTAGACACTCTCCTCCTCAAATCTAGATACAACATTTAACCTGAGATAGTTAATTTCCATGTAATTTTAAATAATGTTTTAAAATTACTACTCTTGGGCACCATAGTTGACAATCTGTACAAACTGCAGTTTTATGTCTGGGTTCTTAGCAAAGATCTTGGAACATTAAGATCCAAACTCTTTTTCCAACTAACTCTTCCCCAATTGTAGCTTTTCACCTTTCTGCTTTATTTTTTTAAGAGTACAGTTTCCATATACAAATATTAGAAGCAACTTAAGGGCTGAGAAACCACTAAAAAAGTGAAAGTTCAAACGCCTTAACACAGAAACACTTCATCAAAATGGGTTATGAATTTACATAAACACAATGTCTTACCATTGTGTTCCAAAACTTACCACCTTATTTTCTGAAAAAAGCAACAGAATAAGAGGGTGAAAAGTGTATGTCCAGAAGAAAATAAGTTTTCATACATTGGTTTTTTAGTCTTCACATGCTTGTTACAGGTCTATATACGCCTATGTACTGCTGTGAACCACACCACCTAAAGACGTTTCCAACCTTTTTACTCCTTCACAAGCTGTTTCTCAAAACAACTGGTTTTAGGCTGCAGTATAAACTGGTTCACTAAACCTGCAGTATTTAAAACATAGCCTGCTCTTGCCTCATAATGAGTAGCTTTTTTTCCTGTACCACAAGGTCAGTCAACACCTTCAACTGATCTTGCCACCAAATAAAGGTTTTCAAGCAATTATACATTTCCTGCCTGGTAGACATGCATGCTCTCCACCTGCATTCCCATTTATTATGACAAGGAGCAAGAGTTCATAACTGAACTAATGTACAGCTTAAAAAAAAAGGGGGGG